>NW_020955767.1:739510-795418 GCF_003031625.1 Empidonax traillii | reverse complement strand
TCATAGCAAATGTCCCTAAGCATATTCAGAAGGAGAATGCAGGCAGCACATTGTTCTTCCCACCTGGTTTTGTTGTTGGGGTTGTTTTCCAGTTCTCTCTTGGGTCTACACAGGAATAAGCAGGTCAACGTAATGACTTTGTTCTGAGAAAGAAATGTAGAAACAATACTTCTATGAATTAATTAAGGGTGAGAGTTAATTGAAAATTCTCTATATTTTTGGGAGCATTGACTGCAAATGGTCTTTTTACCATTGTGAAGCCTTCATCAGTGCAGCTCTCCCCAGACAGCTGCCATTAAGAGAGATGCATAAAAGCTGGGACAGCGTCATAGATACCGTGGAGAGTGGATTGCAATGTTCTGGAAAACCACCCTGTTCTCCACAATAGACACAGGGAATCAAAAGCAGCTCTAGCAGCCACAGCTGCTGTGTTTTGGTCCCAGTTAGGGCATTTTATAAAAAGGCAATTATGGATACAGATAGCTACTCTCATAAAAATTGTAAATGCTGGATGGGATCCCAAGAGACTGCCTACTTCACCTTTCTGTCCTGAAAAAGCTCTAATGATGGACATGCCATAGTCTCTCTTGGAAGTCTGATTGCTTTACAGTGCTTCACTATCTACATAATGTCTAACCTGAATACTTTAGGAGTGTGAACCCATTATTTCTCATCTCATATAGAACATTCATGAAGAACAGATTGTTTCTTCACTCCTTTTAGCAGTAGAAAAATGTTGCCATCTAAAAATCATAGAATCATACAACATTTTAGGTCAGAAGGGACCCCAGGGAATTACCTAATCCAACCTCCTGCTCAAAGCAGGGCTAACTTCCAAGGTAGCGCAAGACTATGTCCCAAAACTCCCAGTTTTGAGTGTTTCCAGGGACAGAGATACCACAGTGGCTCCAGGCTCCTGCTCCAGTCCTTAACCAGCCTCATATAACCCTGGATTGGCCCAATCTTGTCATAACAGGATGGTATTGTTGATTTATGATCATCTGGTGACTTCAGCAATTCCCAGGCCTTTTTCTGTAGGACAGCTGTATTTCTAATTGAACTGACTAATTCCCTGTCCTGTATTTGGGTAGCTGATTATCTCTGCTTAAGTGCTGCTTTTTGCATTTGATCACACTGAATACCATCCCATTTACTTCTGATCCTATTTCCAGTTTGGCAAGACCATTTTGAACTACAGACCTTTAGCATACTCGCAGCCTTTCCTGGCATGATGTTGTCTGTACGTTCCATGGTAAAACTGTCTTCTGAAAATAAAATACTCTTTCCTTTTGTGGGTGGACATATAGGTTAATTTATTTGCACCTCTGTCAGAGCGATGACAGAAGGGCAGAGAAAGCTTCAGTCTGCATTGGACTTTGCTAATAATGGACTTTGTAAAGATAAAAAAAGCAAATGGAATTGATTCAAGATCTATTTAAAGGTGATTCCAGTGTGTTCAGCATGTTTGAGATCAAGCATGAGACAAGTTAGCAGCAGAGACAATTGATCTGGGGTATTTAGAGAGAGAAAGAATGTTTAAATTGATTTATTTAGAAATATTTAGTTTTTTAAAATTATGATTTGAAAGCTGGCTCTTGGTGGGAACTCTGTGCACACAATGAGCATGTTTGGCCTTGAGCACATGTATCTGGTTTTAGTTAAGCCAGGCTGGCCACACTCATTCCACTCTGCACATGATCTCATTCCACGCTCCTTGTCATGGTATCTGCACACGATCCAGCAATATATTAACAGCGTGAGTAACGTGTCTTATGTTGATTATTCTGTCACCAAGGGAGAAATGTGTCTTGTCTGGTAGGGAACTCTGATTGTTTTAAACAAAGCTCTATACTTATGCTGGAGAAAAGTCAAGAGCTGCGCCTTGTATTAGGAGAAAGAATTGGCAAGGTGTCTACTGGCCCTTGGGTCTTGGGCAAGGCCATTTTGGGACTCAGACTAGCTCCAACCAGAGAAAACTGTGGTTGCTACACTGATGAGCTCTCCTTGCACCGTGGAAAGGCCATTTGCCCTGCTGCCAGCATGCTTCATCAGCTCATACTCTGTGATACTTGGGGCACCTCCAAATTCTCCTATTAGTCCGGGAAGAGAAATGCTCCTAACAGTCTTTATTTTGCCTTTAATGAAATGACCAGGTTGGTGTTAGAAATGCAATGTGCTGTGTGTCAGCTGAGTGGAAGAAATATCTCCAGGCTGCAGGGAGGAGAGGAAAGGCTTGAAAAACTTGTTCAGCTGCTCAGTGTTCATATTTGTTGTGTGTGCAGTGAACTAGCTGAACCCTGTGCCCCTGCTGGGCCTGTTTTCAGTGTGTGTTACCACAGGGTGAGTTTTCTGCTAAGGTCATCTGTCAGACTGGAGGGGAAGGGCTATTGCTAGTGGCTGTCATTAGAGGCTGCATCATTCTCTTTGCATATTTACTGAGCTAAACTCCAGCCTCAGCTCCCATCTGTGCAGTAAAGGAGGTACCTCTCTACAGTATCTCCAGTGTCCCTGGTGGTGCAGTGGCTAAACCACAGCGTTGTCAACGCTGAGATCTGGGTTCGATTCCCGGTTAGGACACTCCCCGGGCAGATGGAGCTCGCTAGCCCTGTAAGGCAATCCATCTACGTCCTGAGGACCTCGCTGCCACCGTCCAAGCGTGCTTGGCCCCGGCAGATGAACCTCAGGATTAAAGGGTGGGCTCAGTTCCGCGCACACTGTGTCTCACCTAAAAAATNTGCATCATAGCAAATGTCCCTAAGCATATTCAGAAGGAGAATGCAGGCAGCACATTGTTCTTCCCACCTGGTTTTGTTGTTGGGGTTGTTTTCCAGTTCTCTCTTGGGTCTACACAGGAATAAGCAGGTCAACGTAATGACTTTGTTCTGAGAAAGAAATGTAGAAACAATACTTCTATGAATTAATTAAGGGGGAGAGTTAATTGAAAATTCTCTATATTTTGGGGAGCATTGACTGCAACTGGTCTTTTTACCATTGTGAAGCCTTCATCAGTGCAGCTCTCCCCAGACGGCTGCCATTAAGAGAGATGCATAAAAGCTGGGACAGCGTCATAGATACCGTGGAGAGTGGATTGCAATGTTCTGGAAAACCACCCTGTTCGCCACAATAGACACAGGGAATCAAAAGCAGCTCTAGCAGCCACAGCTGCTGTATTTTGGTCCCAGTTAAGGCATTTTATAAAAATGCAATTATGGATACAGATAGCTACTCTCATAAAAATTGTAAATGCTGGATGGGATCCCAACAGACTGCCTACTTCACCTTTCTGTCCTGAAAAAGCTCTAATGATGGACATGCCATAGTCTCTCTTGGAAGTCTGATTGCTTTACAGTGCTTCACTATCTACATAATGTCTAACCTGAATACTTTAGGAGCTTGAACCCATCATTTCTCATCTCATATAGAACATTCATGAAGAACAGATTGTTTCTTCACTCCTTTTAGCAGTAGAAAAATGTTGCCATCTAAAAATCATAATAGAATCATACAACATTTTAGGTCAGAAGGGACCCCAGGGAATTACCTAATCCAACCTCCTGCTCAAAGCAGGGCTAACTTCCAAGGTAGCGCAAGACTATGTCCCAAAACTCCCAGTTTTGAGTGTTTCCAGGGACAGAGATACCACAGTGGCTCCAGGCTCCTGCTCCAGTCCTTAACCAGCCTCATATAACCCTGGATTGGCCCAATCTTGTCATAACAGGATGGTATTGTTGATTTATGATCATCTGGTGACTTCAGCAATTCCCAGGCCTTTTTCTGTAGGACAGCTGTATTTCTAATTGAACTGACTAATTCCCTGTCCTGTATTTGGGTAGCTGATTATCTCTGCTTAAGTGCTGCTTTTTGCATTTGCTCACACTGAATACCATCCCATTTACTTCTGATCCTATTTCCAGTTTGGCAAGACCATTTTGAACTACAGACCTTTAGCATACTAGCAGCCTTTCCTGGCATGATGTTGTCTGTACGTTCCATGGTAAAACTGTCTTCTGAAAATAAAATACTCTTTCCTTTTGTGGGTGGACATATAGGTTAATTTATTTGCACCTCTGTCAGAGCGATGACAGAAGGGCAGAGAAAGCTTCAGTCTGCATTGGACTTTGCTAATAATGGACTTTGTAAAGATAAAAAAAGCAAATGGAATTGATTCAAGATCTATTTAAAGGTGATTCCAGTGTGTTCAGCATGTTTGAGATCAAGCATGAGACAAGTTAGCAGCAGAGACAATTGATCTGGGGTATTTAGAGAGAGAAAGAATGTTTAAATTGATTTATTTAGAATTATTTAGTTTTTTTAAAATTATGATTTGAAAGCTGGCTCTTGGTGGGAACTCTGTGCACACAATGAGCATGTTTGGCCTTGAGCACATGTATCTGGTTTTAGTTAAGCCAGGCTGGCCACACTCATTCCACTCTGCACATGATCTCATTCCACGCTCCTTGTCATGGTATCTGCACACCATCCAGCAATATATTAACAGCGTGAGTAACGTGTCTTATGTTGATTATTCTGTCACCAAGGGAGAAATGTGTCTTGTCTGGTAGGGAACTCTGATTGTTTTAAACAAAGCTCTATACTTATGCTGGAGAAAAGTCAAGAGCTGCGCCTTGTATTAGGAGAAAGAATTGGCAAGGTGTCTACTGGCCCCTGGGTCTTGGGCAAGGCCATTTTGGGACTCAGACTAGCTCCAACCAGAGAAAACTGTGGTTGCTACACTGATGAGCTCTCCTTGCACCGTGGAAAGGCCATTTGCCCTGCTGCCAGCATGCTTCATCAGCTCATACTCTGTGATACTTGGGGCACCTCCAAATTCTCCTATTAGTCCGGGAAGAGAAATGCTCCTAACAGTCTTTATTTTGCCTTTAATGAAATGACCAGGTTGGTGTTAGAAATGCAATGTGCTGTGTGTCAGCCGAGTGGAAGAAATATCTCCAGGCTGCAGGGAGGAGAGGGAAGGCTTGAAAAACTTGTTCAGCTGCTCAGTGTTCATATTTGTTGTGTGTGCAGTGAACTAGCTGAACCCTGTGCCCCTGCTGGGCCTGTTTTCAGTGTGTGTTACCACAGGGTGAGTTTTCTGCTAAGGTCATCTGTCAGACTGGAGGGGAAGGGCTATTGCTAGTGGCTGTCATTAGAGGCTGCATCATTCTCTTTGCATATTTACTGAGCTAAACTCCAGCCTCAGCTCCCATCTGTGCAGTAAAGGAGGTACCTCTCTACAGTATCTCAAGTTTGAGGGCTCCAAAGCCCTTTAGGAGTCTAATTTAATTTTAGCTTCTGCCTGGAAGTTGAGCACTCCTTTTTTGGAGAGGGGTAAAACTGAGGAACTGAAGGCTAAGTCTAATTGCCTCCTTTCTAATACATAGTCCTCAGAACAGATTTTGAGTCAAACATGAGCCCTCCTCAGTCCCTGTGCTCCACTGTAGCTGCTCAGTCTTGTTCTGCTGAAAAGGGCAGGAGAATCCGTGCTTTTGCTGTTTTTGCACAATCCACAGATGGCACTTGCAGTCCCTGCTTCCCAGGTTTGGTCTTTCTTGGCTCAGTAGCCTCCCTGCAAATAAGAACTGAAAGACCTTTCTGGTGCATGGGGTTTTCCTGACCTCCCACTGCTGCTTTTTCCCTGGAGAGTAGCCTCCAACTCATTGAGGACACTGTGGATCCCAAACCTCTGTGTCTCTGGCTCCTTATATGGTAACATGAAGAAGTCTGAGCATTCTAGTTCTGATTTGGACTTACCCTGGTTGTCTTCTCTGCTAGGGAACTAGAAACTTTAAAACCATAGGCAAGCTAGTCCTTACCACCAGGAAACCATCCTTTGGTGCATGCACATGTTTGCTGCTGTCTCACCACTTGCTTAGTGAAGACCAGGCTGCATCAGTAACAATGAAAGTCGCCCTACAAATTCTTTGCAGCAGGTAAAGTTTTAAGCATTCCCAGTATTTTTTCCTTCTGGAAGGGGCTTTAAGATATTTGTTGTTATAACAGCAAAATAAAGAAGCTGAGGTGGACGGAGGGTGCAGACAGGCTGTGGAATAGAGCTGGCTTTTCTGGCAGACAGCATACTACCATGGAGATGGTGGGCAGTGAAAGCAGAAGATAATGGAGCTGGGGACACCTAGGAGAGGCTTGAAGAGGCTCTGCTCTCTTGAGCCATCACATCTAGGCCTGCAGGGAGTGGAGAAGATGTTCCTGAATGGGGGGAGAGGTCTCCTTCATCCCAGATCCAAATGTGTTTTGGTGACTTATCCCTGCCTCTGACAAGCCACCCTACCAAAGAAGCAGAGCAGTGAGCATAGCTAAGGTTTTCTGATTGCCAGACCATCATGTTTGTCTCTGGAAAGTCCTTGAGTGACTGTGTGTATTTTTTGGAGCCTGGAACCGTGCAGTTTTGCACAAGGTTAGCAAAAAGTGCTTTGACAAGGTGGTGCTTTGACACTTGTTGTGCCGGAGTCCTACCCACCCTTCTGCAGGTTATGTCCTCTACTGCTACAAACCCGTGGCTGGCTGTAGTGCTAAAGGCACATATGAGCAGGAAACCACATGGGAAATAACTGCACTAAATGGCTTGGGACACATTTAAGGGTAGAAACAAAGAGTTATGATGGCTAAGGGAGCTCCAGCAAATTTCAGTGGATGTGGGAGTTTGTTCAGGACCAGCTGCTAGCATTAAAAAAGGCATATGAGGATTCTCATGCTGATGAGACTAATCCTGACAAGCAGTGAGAGCTGCACCCCCTGCCACGTATCCCCAGTGCCTTGTCAGCCTCAATTTTTAAAAATAACTGTAGGTTTCTTTTCTCACGGTGCAGGTTCCACCATATTAGCAGAACGGCTGGGATTGTCCACACCAAGCTCACCCACATCAACACCCAATTCCCCCACCGTCCTCTGCAGTGGTGTCTCTGGCCCCTTATTGTCTACATGTGGCTCTGGCCCCCTCTGCAGCTCTATCAGTGGTAAGTGTGGTGGGATCCCCTGCTGCCTATCCTTTGCCCCCCCACTGCCTCCCTTCACAGTCTCACACTTGTCTCCCAGAAGGATTCTAAAACCACAATAATCAACAGACTATTATTATTATTATCCTGTCAGCTCCCCTGGGGAGGAAGGGAGAGCAGAGCCTCTGCAAAGGCTATTTTCAGTCTGTTTTACATGGAAGCTGCTTAGATGCCTAGACAGCAATATTTCTCCAACCCTTTTCATCAGGAAAGGTCCCAAGGGAAGCAGCGATTTTCTGCTCCGTGCACAGCCCTGTGATGCAGAACTTCTGGAGAGCTGTGTGGCAGTGACATGTTGCTAGCTTAGACTGGAGCTAAGGGGTCTGTCTACAGCTCCACCTTCTCTCTCCACATACCTTCAGTACCCTCTTCAGCAAAACATAGTATTGCCGATGAAATACCGTGATATTTAGATAAATGTACGTGCAGTAGAAAAGGATAGGCTGTTCTGCAGCACTTTTAAAACTCCCAGGCACCTCCATGATCCCAAGGCATTGATCGTGGGATATGTAGCTTACCAAATCCTTCTTGCATAGGAACAGCTGTCTCTTGGTTTGCTCTGTGTGGGTAGCAAACCCCAGTAGATGTTGCCTTTCTGCTGTCTTGAGCACTGGCATTAACCAGCGAGTGGGACAGTAGGTCACAGGAAGGAACCCTGGTCCTGTAGTGTCCATTTTTGCTAGGGCATGGTTCTGTGCAGCTGGCTTCAGGGCAGAAATTACCTCGGGATGTCAGGAAGCAACATGAGTAACCCTGTTTTTTTGTGTTGCAGGCACAGCTCCCAACTCTCCAAGCAGCTTGCCTGAGTCACCGATTTTCTCATCCGTCTCAGGGCCCTGGGTAGATGAATGCACCATCTGCTATGAGAACATGGTAGACACAGTCATTTACTCCTGTGGACACATGTGTCTCTGCTATTCATGTGGGCTGAAGCTCAAGAAGATGGCCAATGCTTGCTGCCCCATTTGCAGACGGGCCATCAAAGATATCATCAAAACATACCGCAGCACTTAGAGCAACAGCAGATGCTGTGGTGGGGGACTGGGCAGGTCAGGAGGAGGCCATGAAACAGCACAGGTCTTGGTCTCTATTTATCACCCAGGAGATTCAAAAACTGTCACTCATCATCACCCTGATCCCCTCTTCCACGGACAGCAGATGAGACAAGCTTACGTGCTGCTCGTATACCCTCCAATCAAGCCCTGGGGCTGAACTCCAGTGTGTCAGGGAAGTTGCGATGGATTACTCTCCCTTGTGGATTTTCAACTTTATCTCAAAAAAAGCCAGCTGGTGCAATCATCCCTTTTCTACACCGTGCACAGCAGAGGGGAGTCTCCACTGTTTAGCAAGTACAGCAAGTGGTAAAAGGTTCAGTGCTACACATCTCCTTCTAGAGGCACCCCACGTGCAGAGACAGCAGAAGAGAAGAAACAACCAACATGTTTGTGTACAGCCAGCCTGACCATAGGAGGCCCCTTAGGAAGGATGGAGCAAGGCAAGCTTTGAACCAGTGAGGGAGGTGCAGTGAGCACACTCACAGCAGAAAGGCTGTGCAAGAAAGGAACCCAAGATTTGTGAAGCAAAGCCCACCTCAGCAAACCCCACCATGAAGCAATGCCCGCAGACAGAAGAACAGCCCCACAGCAGCCCCTTGAAGGCTGCCCCCTCACCTCCTCCCTGACAGAGGCATTCAGGGTAGGTTTGGTAACAGCCTTGCTCCCTTCCAGCAGCATCCAGCCACCTCCTATCACCATCCCCTTGCGTGATGAGTGGCTCTCAAACCCCACCACTACCAATTTGTGTGTGGTCTCCACACACCACAAGGGATTCAGCAGCATCTCTATTCCCACAGGCCTGTGGGAGAGGGAGACATATCTCCCTCACCTCTCTCCCACTACCATCCAGACAGCACTTGTGAGGAAAACCCCCAACCTCACCACGGAAGAATGTATAAACCCACATGTCTGTGGGTTTCCTTTACTGGTAACTTTATCACTGTGCTTTAAGACAAAACCAGCCAGGTGGTACTCAACCCTTCACAGCCACACCGGCAGGACATGACTGTCCTTATGTGTTAGGAAGAAAGGAATGGAAAAAAACCCACAAAAACAACCAAACTTGAGGGGTTTGGTTTGCTTTGGTTTATTAAAACAAATCCCCTTCCCTCCTTCAGATGGGAAGATGCTGTCCCCAAGTGGGGAGAATGGCAGCCCCCATGGTTTCTGTGTAAAGAGCTGCTGCTCTGCCATGGCTGTGGGGCTTGACCCACCTGAGCTGGGTGGCTTGGCAGCATTAGGAGATGCCTGTCTCCCCTCCTGACCCATTCTGCTGCCTTCCAGGGCTGCAGGGGAGGGAGAGACTGTGTCTAGGTCCTGAGGGGAGATCAGGGCTGGGGCACCACAGCAGTAGTGTTTGTCCCACCATGTTGCCCATCTGGCCAGACCAGGGAAGGCCATGGAGTTGCACCCTTCCAGCTGAGCTTTTCCTTGCACACCAGCATATGGCCATTGATGGGACAGAGGGGAAGAGCATGGTGCGGGGCTAACAGCATTTAACATACACAGTTGCTTGCTGCAGGGGACATCATGTCCCACATGACAGGAGGTGGGTGAAAGAACACTGGCAGAGGCTGCTCCTAAAACTGCCTGGAAAACACATCCTCCTTGTCTTCTTGAGGAGATGAAAAAAAAAGGGACTACTGGCTGAGGAGCACATTGCAGAGCCTTTCTCTGAAGGTGCCACCATCACTGCAGCTTACCAGGGGGTCTGCAGCTGCCCCCAGCCTGCCCAGCGGGCAGCACTAACTTGAACGCTGATACTCTGGGTTACAGGGATTTATGTTATTTCTTTGCATACCTCTGATGTACAGCCTCAACCCAGCCCTGTCCCCCGGACCAGCCGTCGAAAGCTCCAGAGCATGATGGCTCTCGTGCAGGAGAGCCAGTTGGCACAAGTCGGGGGGAAGTCAGAGCAGCCATGCCAGGAGCACGGCTGGCCCGCAGGCAGGCAGCCAGTCTCCAGCTTGCCTGGGGACAGAGCTGGGACCAGTGCACACAGGAAACCTGTTTCAGTAGTTACACAAACTCCAGTGCAAGGATTTCAGAAAGGAAGAACCCAGGGGGCAAGAAGGTGTTGATTAAATAGTGGATGTGGGGAAACGTGCAATAAGCAGCCTCCCGAGCCTTCACCGCACCAGTGGGACCAGTTTCCCTCCGTGTAGGGCAAGCCAAGGGGTAAACTTTATTTTTCAAGAAAGTCCATCCATGAGTACCAGTGCAGTGGTGTGAATTCCCTTTTCACCTTTTGAATTGAGAGTGTTTTAATATATTAACTGTGTTTGTTTTACTGTGGACCAAACTCTAGGAGTTAGTAGAAGCTGAAAGCTCCCCCAGCATCTGAGCTCAAAAACTGGGGTTCAGTCCTGCTCCCACATCAGCTGCCTCCAGCTGTAAGTAGGAAGGAGAACAAGGCTCTCTCCAGGGAGAGGAAAAAAAACCACCAAAACCAACCAGCAAAACCAGTAAAAGTAACAACAATCCTAATCTTTTGTTTTGTTTGACTGGTGTAGGTTCCCATGTACCTCCGTGTTCTTGTGTCATTTGCATTTCATTGCTTTACTTTAAGATGTTTTGTGTTCTAAGAGAAGAATAACTCATTGTGAAAAATTGGATAACTGTGATCGTGAATAAAGTTGATTTAGATATCCTGCAGCAGCATGAGTGACTGAGTACTTACCACTTCCATCAGCACAGCAAAACATGATGGGTAGCACAGTGAGAGGCTTAAGGAAGAGGGAAGGTGGCACGAGAGGCTCTTCCTTAGAGAGAGCTGGGTGGAGAGATCTCAGGCTTTCCCTTACTGCTTGAGGATGAGAGGGCATTGGAAGATGGATAATGAATATCCCCTTGATGGACACCGTACAAATGTAAGGAATAAAGGAAGCCACAGAAGAAGTGAGGGCTAACAGCATTCCTGAAAGCTTAAGCCCCATGCTCCTGAGCCTCTTCATAGCCTCCCCAGAGAGAAGCCACAGCTTCTCCACTCCCACTGCCTTGTTTACAGTCTCTCCTGAGCGCCTGTAACAATAAAAAAAAAAAAAAACCAACAAAACAAAACAAACCCCACACAGACAAAAAACCACCCTCCACCAACACAAGAAAAAGCACGTTGTGAGGAAAGTCAGGACATGCTCAGGCTAATAGGAGCCAGGTAAGATGGCTGAAGATGAGGCAGATCAGTAGCATCCCAGCCCTGAACATGTTGAGAAGGCTCACTGACAGTCCATGGTCTGGCCAAGGGAGATGCTGAGGTAAGATGCAGATGTTTCCTGAGCATGTAGCAAGGGACACAAGGGAATTTGGATTCTCCAAAGGTGATGCCAGTTCCCTCAAAACCCAGTAGCTCCTCTGCTGCAGGTATCCGCTCAGGAGCACACCTACAACACAGCCATTTGAGATTTTCCCCTCATCCTTTTGTTTCACTGTTCAGCAGATGAGAGACTAGATGGATCATTGTCTTGTCACAGGACGTACTTGAGTTGGCATCTTCTCCCTCAGTGTGGGTGCTCCATCTGTCAAGGGATAGAGACACCCCAGGAGAGGTGTCCTCAGCCTCTCCAGCTGAAACCATTCCTATCGAATATATCCAGTGGCCTAAAACATTCCAGGCTGGGTAGAGCCAAACCACTTCTACAACCCAGCTTTCTCCAACACCAGCCTGAGGAGATCCTAGCTGCAAGACTGCATATACATGTGCTGCCCTCCAAGAGCTGTTCCCAGCCCTTGCTTTGCCGGGGACAGGAGGACCTCTAGTGGGTCTAGAAAGGCTTCTCATCCCCTCAGGAGCAAGGGACAGACTTGCACAACACAGAAACTGGGGACACTGACCTGCCCGACATGCTGTGCCCAAGCACTGCCAGAGATTAAAACAAGTGAACTCTGAGACAAACTCAAATCTTGTCCCCTAGCATCAGCAAGAAGGATCATGGCAGGTCCCCCACGTTTCTTCTCTCACAGCCTCAGTCTGTGCCTTCCCTCCTGCAGCTGCTACGTGCAACAGCCCCAGTGAGCTCTGCATCCTCATCTGCTGAGCATCGCTGGAGTCACCCTGCCCTGCCTCCTCAGGCCATCACTGTCACCTCACCAAATCCAAACCAGAGCTGCAATTTCACCACTGCTCCCAAACTATTCTCCACCAACACCCAACTGTGGTGCAGCACTGACCTTCCCCAGTGACAGGGTATCCTCAGCACTGCAGCCCGATTGCTGCCTCAGGCAGGGCCATCCCCGGGGTATCCCGGCTGCGGCACAGCCCGCGGGCTCCGAGCCCATGGAGGGGCGAGGAGGAGGTGGAGGAACATGAGGGAGGATGCTCCAAATGTGGTCCAGGAGCTGCAGCGCTGGTCCAGCATCGCCACCTGGTGCTCAGTACCCGGCCCGGCACACAACTCCTTCTGAGATCGATTTACTTCTTTTCACAAACACTACAGATTTATATAAGTAGGACCAGAAAAATTTAGTCTTCAGTGCAGCACAACTCTGGCAGGAGCTCTCAGAGAAAAATGGGCAAGAGGGGAGCAATTAACAGTGAGTTACAGTGCACAAGGGAATACATTAGTAGATGGTGATTGTACCAGCCCAGAAAAACCCTTTCAACCCCAAGCTGGCTGGCTCACTCGGCACAAGGGAAAGAGAGGGCACAGTTCCCAGGCACACTTGCCACTAAGTTTGTGCCTTAAAATGCCCAGGACTGTGTGCCATGTCAGATCTAATTTCTGGCATCCTTCAGAGAGCTGGGGTGCCTGAACAGGACTTCATGTGCAGCATCCACCTACGTGCCAGCATGGAGAAACATCTCCATAAATCAAGTTGGGAACTGAAGTGCTAGAAAAGAACCTTGCTGCTTCTCTACTATTACATCCCTTGTTATAACCATCTCCCTTCATTATATCCCCTAATCCACTGCCTTCAGCATCCCCAAGAGAAATCCTACATATGGAGAAGGGATCCATTACTAGTTTTACCCGTCTGCAGCTTTGCACAGGAAAGAACTTCCACTTATTGAGCTATTTGGGCCTCTGACCTTCAAAGCCAGGTAAGAGGAGTAAGCAGTGCCCAGCAACCTTGCAGGATCACACCTTAATAGGCCGTGTTCAAGCATCATTTGCTCTGCAGCCTGAACACAGGGGCTCATCCCACTTTGCAGAGCAACCCATTTATCACAGAACCAAAGGACCACTTTTGTAAAAGTATGCTTTTCTTCTTATTTTGGATCTGATGCCATAACCTTCTCCAAAAAATCATCCTGACTGAATACCTTACAAACTTGCTCAACACAAATGTTCTTCATGTTTGAGGGCTGAGGTGACCAGCACATAAACTTTGTAGAACAGAAAAGAGACAAAAATACAGCATACAGTAACAACTCAGAGCCTGGGAACAAGACTAGCTCCATTATCCATTTAGCCTAAGCTGAAATTTGCAATTGCATGAACACACAAGTTGTAAGGTATTCTGGGAAAGATAAATTCAGTGGTTTGACAAACACAAGTGGAACCAAAACAGTGCTGAAAAAATTAGAAAAATAAACCCCAAAACAACAAAACAAACCAACTGGATCACAATTAAAAAGGTCAAAAATTTATTTTTCCTTAGGGTGTAAGAGGCGATGTAAACAAAATACCAACAAACAAACAAATCACAAGTCAATTCTTACAGTCTGCAAGCATTTGAAGATAGAGTACCCTTTTCCCACCTCCCCCTGAACACTGCAAGCCTGCTCAAATGTTAACAGGCAACTATCCTGGACCCTGAAGGTCCAGTGAGTTTTGCCATGTCCCAAGCTGGGACTAAATTTCTCATGTAAGAAGGACACTGCATCTGTTTTACCAAACACTTAAAAAAAAATCCAACAAAATATAAATATTACAGACAAAGATTAGATTTAGCACCACCTTTGGTCCAAGCAATCAATGAACTGGGAGATGACAGGTACAGTTTGTTTAGTAAGTCCTTTCTCTGCCTGAGTCTTTGAAAACATTAGAGGTTCACATTACAAGAACTTGTAATAACTCTGAGAAAACAGCCCTCAAGCTCTGGCAGTCCCTCACAACCCTCCAGGGTCCTGCACACGTGGAGAGGGGAGCGTCCTCAGATGCTTGGCAGAGCCCTGTGGGTCATGGCAAACACTGTGCTAAGGGTCTGATCCTGCTTTGGCCCAGCAGAGCTCTGAGTTCATGCATGGATGACAAACAGGAAGGGCAGTGACAGTGTGCATCCTGAATTTCCCTTTCCACTAGCATTTGCCACCATCCACCACCTGGCAGACTGCAGCACCTGTGTGCTGCCAGGGTGTACGATGGCAGATGCCTGGGAGTAGCTGAAATTGCTTCAGTGCAAGTTATTTCAGCATATCTGGAACATGCAAATCAGGAGGTTTTTTAATCAAGTGTCATTTACTCCAAGGTCTTTTTAGGCTCATCTTTTCCAATGCACACATGCCTATCACAGATGCATCGTTATGAGTTTTTGTAGAGAGGTGTCACTGACCAACTGCTGTGCCACAGCGCTAGTGCAGGCCAAGATACAGTCACAAGGATCTGTGACAATCCTAGGAGAGAAATTAAGTTCATAAAGCACCTGGCAGTATTTTACATTTATTGCAACTCCCTCTTCTACAGGTGTCCAGAACTCAAAGTGTCATTTCCTTTCCTGCAGGAGTTTTTGAGCAGTCTCAGCCATTATTAAATGCTGCTCAATTCCAAGATAACACCAGTTCTAATAAATGCCTAAAGAGAAATGCTGAGATCTACTTTCAGGCACAGTAATCTGAAGTTTTTGCTCTGTATCTTCACAAGTTCAATTTCCCAGGACAATTGGTGTTTCTCATTCCCTGCTGAGAGATCCATACAGAGTTTTTACCTTTACAGACACACGATTAAAATTCCCCAAACAAACATTTGTTTTCACTTCACTGTTTCAGAGCATCTAGGGAAAAATCCCAAACCTCAATTGCTTTACATTGTTTTTCAGTTCTCTGAGCAAGCACTTGTGCATGGCTCAGAGAGGAGGGCAGCACCTCCCTCTGTGTGCAGTCCCTGTCCCTCACAGGGCACCAATATCCTGACCCATCCACCCATGCCTTTGGCATAAGGAGACAAGCTGATCCAACGACATAACCATGAGGACAGCTCAGAAAACAGTTCTAGACTGGGCACTACAGTCAAGTAAAGTCTGCAAATCTGCATTAAGGGGGAGATAATGCTTTGCACAACAGTTTCCCCCCACTACCGTCATATCCAGAGCAAATGGTAACATTGTGTTAAGGTGATTTCAGTAATTCTTGCTGAGACAAAGACACATTACTATTGTCCCAGTCACAGAACCAGGCCCCCAATACCATATGTATCAGCTAAATTCTCAAATGTTCACAGCTGATTAGTGCTAAAGCCTGAGGGACCTTTCTACAGGGTTACTTGGCAGAAGGGAGAGCTGTGTTTTCCCCACTGATAACACATCTTTTGTGTTGGCCCACAGAAAAGTTACTCATGTTTGTTATCTAGTACTCTAATTTGCATCAAATCTATCATTTACACACAGACTCAGGGACTGGTCTCAAAAAGATCTTCTGTCTTATGCCAGATCAGGCAGATTGGGGCATCTAATCCCTCATTAACAATAACTCTCAACATCAATGGCAAAAGATATGGTTAAGTGCAAAAAAGTGTAATTTTGCTGGATCTCAATTTTAATGGGATGAATGAGAAAGGCAAAATCCTTTTATCATGCACATGATTTCTTTTCCTAGGAAAGCCTCTCAGAGACTCAAGCACATCTGGACCCTTGCAGGAGCTGTTCATTGTACAAACAGTTTCATCCAACTGGTCACCATCTTGAGTTCACTAAACAAGAACTGGACACTGCATGAGACTACAGTTATTATTCCTGTCTCTAGCTCATATTTGTTATAGGACGTTCTGTGAATGTCAAAATACCTGTCAGCTCTCTAAGAATTAATTCATGACCAAAAGCTCTAACATCTACACGAGGAACAATATTCACTCTATTACCTTCAGTGGATCAAAGGCCACAAGAAAAAATGGTCCAAAGCTGTTGCCACAAAAAAGGGTTTCCTCAGACTCATTTTCTTCCTCTCTTGGCTTAACTCACAACCCAAAACAAACTAAATGGTCTCCTGCCCATAAACTCTCTTAAAAAAAAAAAGAAAAACAAAAAAGCTCTCAGCTATTCCTTCTCATATTTACTGCAACAGAAACCACACCAACTTCTACACCTTTTCCCAAGCACAACACACAAAATGGTTCCCATATTAAAAACAAACAAAAAAGGACAAAAAAGTATCACTAACTGGACTACACACAACTAAGACCAACCACACATTTCTCTATCTCTGGTCACCGACATACTCTCCCAAAATCCCAAGCTCCCACCAGGTACATTCCCACCACCTAACCACTAAAAGATGGAACTCTACACCAACACAGAAATGACAACAGCATTTAGTATTCAAGGTCACATCAAGAACATCAACCACCCAAGAAACCCACTGCAAAACTTCACTTAGACCAGGCCTAGATCCATATTTCTTTTTGGTCAGCTACAACTTTGGGACAGCAAACCCTGTAGGCGTTTCCAGTCCAGATATGCGGAATTGCTCTGCTAATGGAGGGGAGAACAATGGCTCAAAGAGATTTCAGCCTTCATTCAACAACAGATTTAGGCTCCCAAGACTTACTCCTGACATAAATTTGATAATGAGTCTTAACTGAGGAGGCTCATCTGCACGATTCTCCCCAAACACTGCCAGCAGAGTGACGAGTGTCTGCAATAATGGATCAGCACTGATGTCATGTGCAAGTTAGCCAGACAGCAGAAATGCACTTACTCTGTACACTACTGACCCCACAATACTCACTTTGGACCCTCGGTACAAAAAAGTCATTGTAATGCTACACACACTTTGCTTTTGCAATATTCCAGGTTTGAACTCATCACGAGTAATAAGTCTTTTCAGCAAGCCTATTCATCATGACAGAAAAATTCCTCCTAGAGACTGGAAACAATTATAACTTCCCCTCCTCTCTGAAAATTCAAGACAGGAAATAGTTAAGTCAGTTATTCATTTAAATACTTCATTTTTAAAAAGGTTTATTCTTATTTTCTTTTTTTATTTGTTCCAGTTTACTAATTGGTCCAGGCTAAGCTCCAGTGACTGCACTATTTTCTTCTGTTCTACTTCTAGGGGACAGAAACAAACCGAATCTGCATGCTCTGGGGGACCCAGAGTCAGAACAGAATTTGATGTCCCCCCCAGTCTAGAACCCAAGGGTGACGATGGGATTATGTTTATTTTTACTTCTTCCCTGGTGACCTAGAAGCAGTTCCAGAACAAGTTCTCAAACCACAAAAGAACTGTTTGCACAGAGAAAGCTGCTATCTCGCTTACCTTTCAGTCATCAAATACAGTCAATAACAGCTCTCATGGGGAATATCTAGAGAAGCCTGAAATATTTATCTAAATATTAAATGTTATATTGTTAAAATTCTTTTACAGTGCCAAGTGATCTCCCTCCCATCTCTTTTTCTCCTCTACCTAACAGGGACCATGAAAGACAGGTACAATTATAACCAAATAACCCTGAGCACCAGGGAAAGGTCACTAAACCCAACGTTTTTCCAGAAGCACCACTAGCACAGGGTTGTTTCACAGCCAGCCAGCGTGGACACTTGCCCACTCCACCAGCTGAACCTTGATATATGAAACTCCCAGACACAGAAACTGCCTCAACTACAACAAGCATGTAACCCATGTTTGTCTTCTTTTGGTGGATCAGTGGCTTCAGAATACAGATTGTCATAGTATGTTACGGAGTGAAAAAAACTCAACTTTTCTCAATAATGAAAAATCATAACACAGAGCAGTGATATATTTAAGCTATCTATACAGAGAAAGGACCTGCAGTGTCAGACCAAATAATTTATGGCCTTATTGGTAACGTTTTTCCTCATATTTTATCTATGTCTCCCCTGCCAATATAGTTACCTTTAATTTATTTTCTGTTTTCTTTCCAAATTATCAACATAATTCCCATAATTTTCATTTAGTAACAAACAGGAGTCTCAACTCAGGACAGTAGTGGCTTATACTGACAAGAACAGGTCTGTAAAACGCCAGTGTGAAGCTTTAAACCAAATTTATTTATAAAAAAACCCAAACACAAAACAAAATTGCACTCTCCGACTAAAAATCAATGCTACCTTGATGCAAGAACAAATGACTAACATTGTTGATG
Organism: Empidonax traillii; assembly: GCF_003031625.1. NCBI lineage: Eukaryota > Metazoa > Chordata > Aves > Passeriformes > Tyrannidae > Empidonax > Empidonax traillii. Next base: position 777,097 of record NW_020955767.1, on the reverse strand, counting down.
GGACCAGCCCAGCCCTGACAATATAAAATGGGAGAAACTAATTTGTTCTGCCTATGCCTATCATGCCTGCATGCAGTGCGGTGCAGCTTTTGCTCCAGGAATTGCTGCAGAGTCCCTGATGTGAGGGCACCCAAGAAAAAAAATCTCCTCACTCCACTCTTGGCAATGCACACACCCCCCACAAAACTGACACCCCAAAGTAAATTTATGGGTGACTCTTTACAGACATCTGTGCTTTGCTCCAAGTTGGGTCTAAGACGGAGGAGGAAAAGCAGCAACAGCAACCTACATCCCAACCCCAAGTCAGCTGACTGGGGGCTTCTGGATCCGGCCTTACATACAGTACTTTATTTGAAAATTACAGACACACACAACAGACATGACTACTGAGCAGCACAGAGGGAGAAAAAGAGAAACACAAGCACTGGGCAGCACTAGCAGAGGTCATCAAACAGTTCAAGTGTGCAGACACAGTCCCCATGCATCATTGCATTGGTGGTCCCTGCTTCTAGCAAGCAACTAAAAGCAAATGGAAATAAAATAACTTAGACAAACACATGCTCTCAGCCCATCATGTCGGTACTGCTGGCAGCTAACAAACACTGCACTGGTACACAGCACCTTGATGTGTGGCTAAATAGCATCTGAAGTTGACAGAGAAGGGAGCTGCTGGTGATGGGAAACCACCAGCAAATAGCAGCAAAGCTCCAGCTGGTTTAAAAAAGCTGCAAGGTCTGCAGCACAGTGGATCCATGGCAGGGCAGCACCAAGGCTCAGCAGTCCTGTGCACTCCTCAGAGGTGTAGGAAGAGTGCACAGAGCTTGCTTTTGCTGAGAACAGTCCATGCTGAGCACCCACAAGGGTCTTCTGTCAGTGTAACTCTACTGATGCTCATGGGCTTCTTGCCAATTTAGACAAGAGCATGTGAAAGAATTAAGCTGGTTCCTCAAAACCAGATTACTACTTTGTAAAGTAAGAGAGGTTTTCCAAAATCATGTGATTGATAGTATTTCAGTACAATTGCAGAATTCCATTTTCCTGTTTGAATGCAAACATCTCTGGTAATATTAAGGTTTTTTGACAAACTTGAGAACAGCAGGACAATAAGCAGAAAACTGAGGTACACTCCCGCTCCAGAGACAGGAACTAGAGCCAAAGGAGATGTACTTCCCAGAGCTCAGAGAATCAAGTGCTCTGGCTTTCACATTTCTCTTGCACTTTACACAAACAGTCCAGTTTTTCAAAGGTAGTAGATTTTGCTGCTACCTGGAAAGTCACATTATTTTTGAATGTCTCCTTCCATTCAAATAGAATTTAAGACAAAACCTCTTTTGAAGAGTGAAGTTTCTGCCCAACTTTATTTACGGCCTAAGAGATCCACCTTTGCAAGCCAAGTCGTATGAAATCAATATCCAAATCATCTGTGAAATTCTGCAGGTAAGAATTAACCCAGATAAAATGGGGACTTTTTTTTCTTAAGTTAACAATAAGGAAAGGAAAGAAATAAGAACCTGTAAAAATATTTCCATAGCTCTTGCAATAAATACAAGTCACAATACAGTATCAAAATTCGGGACTGCACCAGCAGAATTATTTCCCTTTTGAAGTTATCATTAATTCTGAAGCGCAACAGAGGACGTAACCAGCAGAAACATACCAGAAGACAGGATCATGCATGGATGACACAAAGAGTGTTTCAAGCACAGCTCAGAAGTCCTGTATTGACAAGGGTGTTAATGCACATTCTATCCATAATCCTGGCAACATGCTGCATAATCCTTATACTTTCATGAACAGGTGATACTTTTTTGTGAAAAGCAGCCATTCCCAAGCCAAACCACCCCAGCTGTCAGTCTCTACCTACCCAAAGGCCCTGTTTTCATCCAGCGGCCCCTTCCCCTAAGAGTGCATGAATAGAGAATTACAAACATTTCACACTGCACGTTCCACTCCAAGTCCTGGATGAGGGGCCTGTTTATTCTATGAATATTGCACTTATCCACTCATTGGATTTGTTTTTTCTCAAGAATGAAGAGTATTTGGGAAAAAAAATAGAAAAAATAGTAGGATACAACACAGGAAAATATGAGTTATTAACAAGCTAGCTATGAAGATCTAAAATTAAATAGTACTAGTTCTATTCTGTTAATACTAGTAATATGAAAATAATGAATGTTTTATCAAATTCCCTTGTTTTTCATATAAGATAAAAGCAGTAACTTTCTTTTTAACTGAGGAAAGCAATGAATATATATTACAATAAAATATGATTCATTAAGATCTGAAAGTGATGAAAACAATTATATAATGCCTTCGTCAAACTTTATAGCATCACAATGGAAGGAGTCTTTGGGGTGTGCATCCACAAGGGCCAAATCCATTTTTTAGCTACACCCATGCAGACGTGAAATTCCATTTTGAAGAGTCTAGCTGCAAGGCAATTTCAATCTGTCATTGTTGTGTATTTGCTATTATTGTACACATTGATTTAAAAACTTCCCGTTGACAAATCAGTTGAATATCCCGTGCCCATCATCCTTTTATCTTGAAAAGTTTGGCTTGCAAAGGACTGGTACATGTGACTACACTCACCCATTGCAGTGTGACAGCTAAAACAATGAATAGGAATTGCCTCCCACGGGGAAGGACTCCTAACAACACCACATGACTCTTGCTGTTATAAGAAAGTGTTTTAAAAGGGAAGACAAGGGAAACCAGCAATTAAACTTTTCAGGCATTATATAAACCTCAATAACGAACTCAGAAGTGCTCATTATTATTAAAGTTGCAGTATACAGCGAGACACAATTTTCACATTCTTTAATTTGGTTCTCTGGCATTGGAGTTTGGAATCTCTGCTGGTCCAAATTCAAGACTCTTTGGAAAGCACGGATAGTGGGTGAGAGCAAGACTGCGAGAGCAGTCACCTCTCCACCCAGAGGAGGGCCCCCTTCAGCTGCAAATGGCTTTGCTCAAGCCCTGCAGAGCTCTTCCTCTTAACAATCTGGTTGAGGAATAAAGCAGAAAGAGAAATTTAAACAGTACTATTGATTTCTGCATTGAGTGTTCACTGAGGTGTACATTACATTTAAATAGTTCTTGATCCAGTGTCAATTCTGACAAATTTAGTAAATTAAAGGCGACATCAACATTTTTAGAAAAGAGCTAAAACACTTCTAGCACTACCCTGTCCTCTGAGCACCCTGCCAGATTTTCCTGCCCTGCAGGCAGCTTTTCTGATGTAGCTTAAGGCCTTTCCCTCTGTTTCACAGCTAACAGTGTGAAGGGTATTCCAGGTATCAGTAGAACTGACCAAAATTAGCTGCTCGCCAATGGAAAAAATTATTTTCCTGATATCTCTCAGTTGAAAGAATCAAAAAAAGAGATCAGTGAGAGATGCTATGACAATGGTAAGACGGGAGGGGGAAAAACTGCATTTGGGGGTATTTGCTTTCAAAGTGCCCTTTTAAACACAGGCAGCCAAAGAGCCACCAAGTAAAGGGAAGCTCAAACTGAAGCTTTCCCACCAGGCTGGAAGCCAGCGTGCCAGGTGGCCCACATTCATTTCTAGCAACAAATAGGTCATCTGCACTCCATCCTTTTTGCTGGTACAGGTGAGGACAGAGGGAGAGGGAGGTCATGACTGTGGCTTTGCAGCCCATCTACAGGTTCCGACCCCTCCTCAGAGGGCCACGAAGCCTTTGAGACAGGATAAAGGAGCAATTGAGCCATAGGGCACTGAGCTGCTGTTTGAAAGAACCCTGGCAGTACTGCAGGCACACTTATTCTGTGTCACCCTACACTGCTTGGTTATCTCTGCAAGCCACGTCCCTGCAAAAGCCAGAGCTGGAGAAACGAGCCAGCAGGGTGGAATGGGAGCCGTGGGACAGACTGACATCTGTCACAGAGCCCTTGAGCCTCACAGAGAACTCGCATCCACTGGGGACCGGCCTCATGCAAGGCACATGACAGCCAGGCACTGGAACTGTGTGCCAAACCCAGCTTTGACTCCCCAAACACTGCAAGGACTTCTGCAGTTCAGAGGTGCCCCGGGCTCAGTTTTACTGGATGCAAAGGCAAATACTGATAGTAGCCCAGGCTCTCCTGTCTGCATGCTGCTCTCCTCTCCCTGGGTAGGGGCTCGTGTCATGCTGCACCGCACTCAGAGAATTCAGTGGCTCAATGCAGAAGATCTGGAAGCTGTGCTTTATATCCCCCCAAAGAGATGACCTAGTGGGAATGTCTTTAAACAAAACTTTAGAATATTTTAAATAATAAGTTAATTCTTAATAAATATGTGCTTCAAGAAAATGATAATTATATACTGCACCTTTAAATAATGCACTTAGTTCTCTGCATTGGCTTCCATTTTGGTTTCTTTTATTGTTAAAGTGCATTAATTCAAAATAATGAACCACTTCCGCATCATTATTGTTAAAATAAATCATAACATTAATATGAATCACTAAGTCACTACTATTAGTACTGCAATCTAGCAGATAACTCTATGTATTGCTCTATTTAATACTGTCCAGCAGAAGAATATAATACTTCTATTATAATCTCACAACAGCTCCAGCAGTCTTTTATGGCTGCTACCATATTACTACAACTAAAAATGGGGAGAAGTATGGGAGACAGGGCCACAATGTCTCAGATACACATCCAGTGGGATGTAGTTAACTGGATACATGCTTATATGTCATATGGTAAGACATCAAGATACAAAGAGGACCCTGCACACTGTGAACCGAGCTGTTGTGCAGTTACACCTCCTTCTCCTGCCACCACAATGTAAAGGAATCCCAAACAAACAGCCTCCGCTCCCCACTTCCATGCAGAGAGCTGCTCGAACCACAGCACTGTTTGTAGCCAGCTGTGGCACCTGGATGTTCCTTCAGCTACCAAAAGGACATCAGTCATGTCAGCTGTAGGCAACTCTCTCAATGATACCACGGAAATTAATAACCCTCCCAAAACAACAAACCCTCCCACCCCAAAAAAAAAGAGAACAAAACCGAAAAACTGAGAAAAAAGAGACAAGAACAACATATAAATTGCCTAATTATTTTCTTTTTTTTTTTTTCTTGGCAGTGAAACATCCCCAGTAACATGATATTTTTGTGCTATTTTACTCAGCCCCCTGATCCCAGTTATTTTGAAGCCTTTATAACCTTTAACTTCTGAGCCAAATCAGTATGAAACTCTGGTGGAAAAAGAGTGGATGTAAATTTTGGTGTAAACCAGTAGTGAAATGGTCTGCCCCTCCCCCTTAAAACAGATTTACAAGGCTGCCTATTACTTAAAGGAACTAGATACCGATCTTGAGTGACTAACAAGGCTGTATAAAAAAAGAAAAAGCATAACTTCCTTAAGTACAGTAGGGATTCAGTCAATTATGTTTACAGTACGAGGCTACCTCTAAAATAACTCCACATTCCTAGCCTTTTCCCATGGACACCTATTTCCCACATCCGTGTGCCACGTTTCAAAGCATGAGTTAACTAAGGCAAACAGAACTGGAACTAGAGGAGGCAGCTTCCTGATTAGATGCATTGTAGATCTAATTGCTTTGATATTAAATCTCTGAGCCTGAGAAGCCCAGGCACACTTTCCAGTACAAATGTACTTTTTGGATTCAAGTGGGAACAGAAATACATGTTTGGCTCCTACTTCAGTTTTAAGTCTCTTCTGGTAAAACCAGACACACTCACACATACACACACACAAAGAAAAAGTAAACCCAGAATGCACAGAGAAGACAAAAACAAAACAAAACAATTCCCCAAAAATATACAAATTAGGATGTGCAGACTGAGTTTGATGGCTTTTTTTTTTTCCCCCCACTCACTGTAAACACTGATGTTGCAGAAGCTTACAGATATTTCTCACTAATACCCTGGTGGGCCCTGCCAGCAGTCAGCACCCTTGGGTTCAGACCAGAGGGCAAAACAGGAATTAACACATTTGACAGGTTTATCTTCAGTGTCCTAAGGGACTTTTGTACATTTTTGATATTACGACAAGTTTTGAGAAACCCAACTCTGGGAAGAGAAGCAACCAGGATCACCTGGCAGGAGTCAGGCACAGAACTAAACATGGAGCCAACAAAGTAATCAACATGCTTAAGCACAGGGTTTGTAGGTTTGTTTTTACAAGCACCAGTAGGCATCACTGCCCTAGAACACCTGAAATCCCAACTCAAAGAACAAGACAGAATGAAAGGAAACAAAAAGCCCCCAACCCACCCCACTTGGTTGCCTTTTCTAGTGAGTTAGCAGTAAAAACACTGAAGTCAGAGACCAAATCTCGCAGCGGTGAAAAGGTTCCAACTCTGGACCGACCAACTGTTGAGTATAGTAAAAAAAAAAAAAAGTGAGCATCTCCAAAGGATTAGAGTCCCTCTGTTTCAGAAACTTTCATTTGCTTCTCACTGTAAGCTGTGGAAAAGCATTCAAAATTCTTGGGTATTCCACATATGGACAAGAATGAGGAGAAAGGGAGCCAAGACTGTAAAACAGAGTTTGGCACAGAACTCCCCAAGTAGATACATGTGTATTTCTCTCTCACAAAAGGCACACGTTTGGTTTCCTACCAATAATGGGAAGGATGGGATGTCATACCCTGTTACACATACAAGATTATTAACAACTTCACAAAAAGGCATTTGACTATGCTGCATCTTCCTCATAGTTGCTTACAACATGTAAACCCCACAAACCTCTCCAGAACATGGCAGATTTGTCCTCAGTATAGACTCCTTTGTACAAACTGGAGCACAGGGAAACGTCTTTTTGTGTAGCAATTGTTTTTTTCCACATGTACACAGCAGGAACAGTATAAATTAGGGAGGTTAAAGATATTGCAATATTAGTTCTTTTTTTCCAAATAATTTGAGGGCACCCAGCCTTTGAATGGCTTCACACCATTCATGATCTGGCAGTACCACCAGCCGTTTGGGTTCCTTTCGAGGACCTCCATGCAGACACCTTCCTGAAACCCCGCAGTCTCCTCGTCCCCTTCATAGTCTGCAATGGAAACATAGATGTCCTTGAGATTGTTGTGGATAAACTGGGATTTCTCAATGGGTTTTGGCCTGACTGTGGACACAGGGATCCCGTTCCTCTGCGTAGGGAGGTTGGAGGTGGTCTCAGAGCTCTGTGTACCCGGCTGCTCAGGCTGCTTTCCCTTTGTGTCACCAGGCTGTGACCACGCATTGCTGAAGGAGGAATTCCGACGGACAGCCCTAAGGTGATCTGTAGCTGTTAAAGACTCATTTCTGCGCAAGGAGCATGACAGGTTGTTATCCTTCGGTGGTGGAGACACAAACACTGACTGTGGACGGACAGCAAGCTGCTTCACACCATTCCTCATTTTAACTGGCCCTGATGCTTTTGAAAAACCACCAGGAGGTTTGCTTGGGATGGGTGGTGTTGCACGTTTGCTCTGGTTGATGGTGTTCAAAGCCTGAACCCTCTTCTCTATCTTCTCTAAACTGTTTGACTTGTTTTCATTTTTCCTGTTCCTGGCAAACGAGGAATCAGTCTCTGCTGATGTGGTTTCTCGTTGGTTATCAGGGAGAGCCAAATAATGGGAAGGAGCCCAGCCTTCCATGTCTCCGTACTTCAGGTACCACCATCCACTGGCTTGCTTTTCCAGCACTTCCACTTCTACTCCAGCTGGGAAGCAAATTTCAGAATCCTGTACCTTTTGGTATGAGTCAGTGGTCACGTAGAAACATCTGGAATCGTTTTCTTGCTCAGTTTTGGCTGTATGGCTGGAGCAGAAAATGCCACGGGAAGGAGCTGTGATGAGATCAGCTGAGCCTCTCCTAACAGGGTCATCTTGGTTCTCAGAAGCTGTGCGTGGGGGGCTTGCAGACTCTTCACTTCTCGAACCTTTAAGTCCACCTCTGAGCTGCCCGGTTGGCCTCAACTGACGCCTTAAAGTGCTAATGTCCATCTTTTCTTGGCTCTGAGAGTCTGCCTTGTTCAGGAAGGGTTTGGGCCTAACAATTGGTTTTGCTCTAATGGAAGGGCTCTGCCCAGGCTCCTTCTTCATGCCCGTTCTTGACACGCTACGTAAGCCAACGTCTGAAGCTGACCTTGGTTTTGTCTCCTCGCTCCTGGAATAGTGACATTTTCCAAGATCGGGCTGGATGTTTTTCTCTGTCTTGAGCTTCATAACTGATGATTTAGGAGAGCTGGAACATGGAGAATTCCTTTGGATCAAGGACAGAGAGGAGCTTTTCTGAGAATCAGAATCTCCACTGGATTCCTTATTGGACAAAGCATCTTCCACATAACGTCTGAATCCCTCGTTCTCATAGATGGTCTCTTCTTCATGAGCAGCTTCTTCTGAAGACTCTCCCACTTTGAGCTTTGCTTTCTGAAGTGATGATACAGGTGAGGGTTTGAGGGGCTGAAACAGTCGTTTTTCAGGATTGCCCTCTTCATGATGACTTTCACTCACTTCACACTCTGAGTCAAAGCCAAAGGCTGGCACATCATACTCAGGTTCTTCATACTTCAGCTTGTGGGGAGATTCCTGGGTATCTCCTGAAGAAACTGCTCCAGGAGTTGTTCCTTCTTCAGAGTCTTTTGGTTTACTGGGAGGTGCTGGGGGAGGAACCTTTGGGCGGGTTAAAGTACTGGTTCTTCTGTTTAAATTCGGCTTCTTCCTCTTGTCAATGTAAGATGCTGGAGCCCATCCTTCCTTCTCTCCAATTTGCACATACCACCAGCCACCAGAATTCTTTTCTATAACCTAAGAGGTGACAAGGAACATGTTACTTGGACCAAAATATCAACCAATTGCTGGGGAAACTCCTCCTCTTTCAATCCCGTCCCCTGCAATAGCCAGATATATTGTTTCCACTGTTAAGGCTCACCTCTGCTTTTTGTCCTCCACGAAAGCTTATGCCATCAGAGATACATGACTGGAACTCTGCAATGGTGTAATATTCCACTTCCACAGAGGGTGGCTCTGGTGGCTTGGGTAACTGAAAACCCTAAGGCAAATAGGACATTTTGTTCAATTAAACCAGAGAAACAGCAAGCTGAACAGCAGTATGAAAAAATAATTGCCTTTATTCACTAAAACTCTTCCTTCTTCCTATGCTACTTCCTAATTATAACTTCCCAATTCTCCAGAGCAGAAGCTGATTAATTGATACGGGTCACAAGAGAGAAGTTGTTCAACATATGCACTGTTCATGCCACTTTCATCAGCTATTAAAACTGTGATAATCTTTACCTGAATAGTAAAACATTTTACTCATGGGCCATAAAGTGTGAGCTGCCATTCCACTCACAGTAACAGCAGCCCCTTTTATGCTGAGATTTTTTTCCATGAAGACCCAGCTCTGGATAACTTGCCATAGCTGCAGAAAATCGCATTGCAAAGGTTGCTAACACATTCTGCCTATCACTAAATGTAATCCCAATAAATTATTGCTCTTAATCTGCTGATTTTTAAACAATATGAATTAGTCAATTATATGAGCTAATGGGCATGTATTGTATCAAGAAACAATGATAACATCATAGACCCCTATGAAGAGTTTTGCTCAGCTAGAGTGCTAGCAGAAGGGAAGGACTCTAGGATCCAGTTCCCTCCCTACAACAGACCCAGAACCTCTATTCAATCCCAACACAATCCTCATAAAGGCTCTGTGAGAAGTGGGACACTGCTATTTACAGCCATTCTGGCAGCATACCAGACTCCTCTAAAAGCTTTTACATTAAGCTGTTACATTTTAGAATTTGCTACAATTATTTTTGAGGTGATAAATGGGATTCCTTTTAAGAATTTCAATATTGAAAGCTTTTCAGTGCATAGAGCTCAACTATGGGACAACTAGATGATGGTGAAGCTTCACAGCTTCTACATTTCACTGCTTAGGGTTCTATGGAAGAACTGCAGTTGTGTCAGGACCTCTTGACCACAGGTCAGAGCATCCACAGACACTGGATTGCTAAAGACACAAAATAATCCTAAGACATTAATAGAAGAAAGGCAAACTGCATACTGTGCTTTATTCTGGTGCTCCTCCATTTCTAAGATGCCCTTGTTGTAACTAACAGTTGACGTTTCATCACGCACAGCATGTAGCATTTCTCAGAGGCTGCATCTCTGCACCTTAGGAACCGTGTCTAACAATGTTATAATTGGATGTTTCTGCACTATAAATGCTGAAATACAGCAGAAGCACGCCATAATAAGATGCCTTCAGATAATAGGATGGTTTGGATTAAATGAAGATAATTGGAAACAGCAGATACATTCAGAGTTTCACATATAACATCACTGTTACTTTTAGGATGGGATTAAGTGTTGTAGTCTTACCGAAACAAAGTCTAATTGAAAATAACGCAAAGAAAAATTGGGAGAAAATGCTAATATGCTATTCATCTAGTTTAAGAAGTGTTTCAGATGACACAGAAAAATTTCAAGTCACATACTGCTCATAAAGGGTACAGCAAAGATTAAACACTACGTACTGACTAGATAAACAAGCTATTAGCATGACTTCCATACAAATACACTGAGTAGCTCCTATCTGAAGGTGACAGTTCTAATCTCCAGTTGGTACAAACTTCCAGAATTCCATCTTGGAGCATAAGAAATCATAGGAGGTCTCATTCCTGTAGCATACATCCTTCCATAAGATTCCAAGCACTTCAAACACACACAAGAGTGCATCTTAGCCACCTCAGAGGTGGTAGCAATGGGAGGAGGGGATACATTCCCACTTGCTTAAGACAAGGAAAAATTCAGTCTGGGCCAAAGATACCAGGAGGAACTTAAAACCTTCTGAGTCAGCCAAACAAGCTTTAATGCTCATGTACAGATCATAACAGCCTTAGCAAGTTCTCCCTTCAGGTCTGATTATTTGGGGCAGCATTTTGAATAACAGAAATCCCCAGTCAACATTATGATGTCCAGAGATCTGCTCAATACTTAAACAATTAAATGAACAGGCATGCAAATAAGGGATCTCTCAGATACCCCCCCCACCCTGTAGAGATGCAGAAAGTCTCACAGAGTGCCCAGACACCTACCCCACTGCTAACATAAACCATAAACCAATACAAACCAGACTGGATTCTCTTCGTGGGGGCGGTCTTGTTCTTAGATTTGGAGAACCTGAGCAGGAAAGGGCAAAAAGGAGAGTTTATTTAGCTTTGAAAGTACTGCTAAGCACATTTTCCAGCAGCTCTCTGCTGTTACACAGTTTGAGAATATTAGAAGTCAGTATTTGCAATATTTAAGGCATCTCTATGAAACAAGATAGGAAACTATGAGGGTATATTAGAAATACCAGGGTAGCTTAGATATTCATCTCAGCTAAGCCAGCAAATTTAAGAGGAAATCACTGCCAGAAAGTAGTGGATTGTATTTTCTGCTGGAACTGACCAGCTCCATTGGAGACTGGCCAGCAAAGAACCGGTCTAATACCTAGTTTCCCCCCCAGCAGTAAAAATCATCCAGTAAATTAATAACACACACACTGTCCTCTATCACATTATAAGCCCATGAAAACCCAGACTACTTTTCTGCCTTACTTATTTGAGCTCTTTGTGGTGCTATCCTTGCTATGGCTGGGGATCCTTGGGCCAGTCTGGAAACTTGCTTGTCTGAAGTCATCATGGCATTGCCATTGGAGTCATTGCACAGGATGGGCAAACTGATTTCCTTCTTGGTGATATGGGTTTCTGCAGTCTCGTTTTCTACTTGAGCTTCCTTGTCAGTGGACGATTTCTTGTTCAGCAGGTTACTGATCTCCATGATGTTTCCTATGATTTCCACTGGCCCAGTTAAGTTCTTTTTTCTAGATGGAAGATCATCTTTAGCCTTCTTCAGATATGAAGCTGGGGCCCAGCCCTCTTTGCCTAGATACCTGCAGATGCAAAAGGAAACATCATCACATCAAACACAGCCTTCTCACTCATTTCAGGTAGAACAGCTAAAGCAAAAGTGACAGATGATAACAACAAACAAAATTTGCAGTTCTCAAAGAAGATTTTTGTGGTCTCAATTTATTACATATTGATTGGACCTGTCAAAGTTAGCTGAGCTAGCAGTGAACTGTGGAGTTAAAAGCCACTAATCACACTAAGGAAGGAGACTTTGTGGACAAGAAATACAGTTACTCACAAGGTAAAGGCCCTCACCAGTTTGTTTTATGCCCCTCCTTTGACAAGACTAGGTAAACTCAGTATTTTCCCATACAGCAAAAAAGCAAACTAGTGAGTAGAATATTTTAATAGTTTTTATACTTCCTAATAACAACTCAAAACGGAAAAGCCTAAAATAAGGGTGTACAGAGCCCAGTAGAGAGACTCAATGCCTGCAGTTTATAAGACCCTGGTGCAAGCCTTTCTCCTTGCAATTATAATGGACACTGCCCCTCCTTCCATAACTCCCTGTTCTGTATGACCAGCTTTCTCTTATGGAGAATATGGGACCCTTAAACTCCTATAGCTTCCTCTAGCACTGCAAGATCAAGTAACAATTTGACTAAGGGAAAAAGGTTTCAATGGAGACTCATTTTCCTGAACAAGCTAGAGGCTATTTGGAGAAATAAACTGGGAAATCTGAACAGACATCTGAATCCAGTATGTGTTCCCGAAACACCAGACTGAGCTGATCATGCTCCACTTCAAATTGAAGTCATTCTTCCACAACTGGGCTTTGGGGAAGATGTTTTTCCTAACTCCTGTCATTCCTAACACCTCAGCAGGGATTTCAGATTACAATCAGACTCCAGGGAGGACCACATGGATGAACTCTGCTTTCCTTAATGAAATCCTAACTTGCTACAGAGTGAGTCACTGAAACCCTTCTCTCTTTAATCTCTCAAGATACCCAAAGCAGGCGCTTGAAATGAAAGTGGGAAAGCAGACACCATTAAAATCCTGGTGCTCAGGAAATGTGCAGGAAATATAAAGGTTAAAACAGTAGGACTTTAAAGCTCTTTAATGAAAATGAAACCTCATTAGACAGCAGAGGAAGGAACGAGGGCATGTGACATATGAGCAAATCATTCCTTGGTAGGTGAGCATCTTTGTTATGACGATAAGTGGATTCTGAGGTTTGCAGTGAGATTTCTGCATCAAATCACTTCTTGGCCTCACTCACCATATCCAGACACTTGAACGGCACTGGGATTTTATGTGGAGAACAGGAAAATACAGTGTAGATTTGATTGCTTAGACTTCAATACTCTTCCTGTACAAGAGCAAATATCATTGCTGTACTTCTAGCAACGACTACAAGGACCTTTCTGTCCAAAATCCTGCCTTTTCCTCCCCAATCCCCTAGATGAGCCAGGATACTAGAGATGCTGCTTCTCCCTACATACCTGCTTTCTCTCACACATGGAGGCAAAGATATGGGATCTCCCCTGCTCAGGGAGCTTAGTGACTAGTTTTTCCAAAGATTCTGGTGTGGGTGGAAAGCATTCCAACATCTGAGCCTTGTTTGACAAAATGGTATCAAAATGGTAATGACTTCATCTGGTTTCAAACAGATACACAGCATCCACTGTGTGATACTATGTCAAGATGCAATTTGGATCTATTCAATCCTGTCCTTTTTGAGGTTTTTCAGCTAAGCCTCAAACTGAGCCAAAAACAAAAAGGAAGAAAGGCCTCAATATGTGCTAGTGTTTCCTGTTGTGGCAAGGCATCTCTTAGTGCCATTTTCCAGCCCTGAAGACTTTTGGCTTTATTCCCTTTTGCAGAGCTACTGACCAATGCTTTCTGTGCATCAAGAAAGGTGGTTTTTTTTAAAGGACATTTTATAAATTTACATGATCTGTAGATGTAAAGGTCTTCGTCTGTGAGAAAGCCACAGTGGCCAATGCACTGAGCAGTCCAGTTCCAAAGGTTACTTTCAACAGAGTTTGACTGTGCAAAATCAGCAAGAAAAAACAGTTTACATCCATCTTAGTTTGTGGGAGACTTAACGTGTTTAAGATCAGAAAGGCAGCCACAGGCAGGTTCTGTTCTGGCTTGTCAGTTCTCCTGCCAACTGTATGTATTTGGATCAGCCTGTATAACCCCACTGCTTCAAACACCTCTGATCCCACATAGTTTCTCCCAATGAATAGTAGCAGCAATAACTGGACAGTTAATAACTCTGGGCAACATACCCTCAGTAGGGAAGCTGTTTGCAGGCTATTACTTCCCTGGACTTAGTCAATACAATAACCTGGAGTTAATGCTGAGCAGCAGTTGCCAGCAACTGCTAGTTTATTTCTGCAACATCACAAATAAAAACTATTTATGTAAGTCAAATAGGCTTAATTTTTTTACTTTAATCCTTGAATTTGGTAATCATAAAGCTCTTTGCACACAACCTTAGAAGACTACTGTATCTCTACATTTAATAGGTGAAAGAACTAAAGCAACTCCTAATCAGTTTCAGAGAAGTCCTGGACCAGTAACGATCTTCATTTCACATCTGAGAGTTGAAACACAAGCATCCTTCCTTCATTTATATTCACAAGCTACTGGAAACGTTTCAAACCCCATCCTAGATTCCTCCTCTTTTCAGTTCTGCTAACACCTCCCAGCTGTACTTGATTCACATGGGCTGAGGCTCAGAACAACCACAGAATAAAGATACAGGCAAATAACAAAAGCCTTACTTAGCATATTGTTACTTTTTTGTCCTGCAGTCAAGTCCCCTTGGGCACCACAAGACTACCTCCAGGTGACAGAAATAGATACAAAGTAAGATCTAAATGATGGATGTTGATGCCAGCTTTGGGCACACCAGGAAGCAGATCTACTGCACACAATAAGAAGGATGCCAGGTCAGAGCCTTTCTTTCATTTCCCAGAGGTCCTGATGTTTGTGGTTTTTTTTTTTGTTTTTGTTTTTTTTTTTTTTTTTTTTTTTTTTTTTAAAGAGTCATAGTGCACACGGGACAAAATAAAGTCAGACACCAACATTTCTTCTAGTTTCTACAGGGTTTCAGAATTAGGTGCAGTGATTTGGTTCCTTCATGATTCTAAAACCCTCCCTGTTTATATTACATGAAGGAAAAAATGGATTAAAACCATAGGAATGTTAAAAAAAAATCAGAAGTGCCTCTGTAAGTCTGAGAGTCACATCTGCTTTCCAGCTCCAGAGCACTGGAATTACTCCAGAGGGAAGCAAACTAGGGGAAAAAAAGAAAAAAAAAAGAAAAGAAAAGAAAAAAATAAGGACAGGAAATGAGGATCAGCACATGGCCAAGAATTTGGAGAAATTACGTATTTAAGGTGGAACAAGCTAATGTCTTTAAGGTGGATTCCATTGCAAACAATTGGATTTGTTTTTACTTCTACACATTGAAGTGTGTTCAGTCTGTTATCCAGCCCAGCAGACAAATCAGCAGGATTCAACTGCATTCTCTTCCTGCTGCCTCTCCCCTCACACTCATGACAGGAGGAGTTGCTCCTTTTAAGGTACTCAGTACTCAGAGAAGCAAGTTTCTGCAGAAATGGAATCCTTTTCTGAGGGGTACCTAACAGTACTCAGAGACAAGAAGTTGGAGATCAGCTACTCAGGCTGCAAAGGACCAGCCTGCAGGGATGGATCACATCAATGTTTCCAGAAGTGCTGCCCATGAAAAAAAACAGAACAACAAACCAAACTTTTAGATTTCTAAGAGTTTAATCCTCCAGCAAGAGCGTAGTGTAATCTTCCAGAGCAGCAGAGAGGATTATAGTTGACATTCCACATGCTTGTCATGCATATGGGGAGCACCTAATCCATCTTTCGAGAAGGAGAGGGGTATCTCATCTCAAAATCAAGTTGAGGTCTCTTACAAAAAAGCCAAGCACATGCTGCATTCTTCAACTACCTGAGGTGGTTGGGGCATCCTTCTAGCAGATTGCCATGAATGAAGGTGCCATGCAAACCACTGCAGCAAGTGCTCCCATCCTGCAGAAGGCACTTCTGCCATACAGAAAAATGTGTCTTTTGGGTTGGCCCAGAGGAGTGTGTCAGAAAATAGGGAAAAAAAATTCTGCTTAATGTAAAAGTGTCAACATGTCAAAGGGAAACTTATACTAGTAACCAGGCTACATTTCAGAAAGAGAATACAAAAACAAACTAGAGATGTCTTGCAGTGGTTCTCCCCTCAGAAAACCTATGTGCTCAATTCCCCTATCTGCAACTTTGGATTCCACTTCTGTGGATGATTAAAGGAGAAAAAAATGTGACCTGACCAAACCCAGGCATTTTTTAGTTCCTCCTATCTAGAGTGCCTTCCTGGCTCCACTGCTATCTTTATTAGCTTATTCGCTCTGTGGGACCATTAAATAGAAGAAAAAATAAGTTGGCTTTCTAAGTAAGGGAAATCAAGAAAAACAACAACATTGCTTCAGTCAGCATTTTCACAGTCCTCATTCATAGTTGATACATGAAGCAGAATTCAAACAAAAGCAAGTTATGACTTAGGGAGGGAAAGGGGAAAAATAATCACTGTAATTACAACTTGAATGGAAAAAGGTGACTAGATGAGATGTTTTGCACTGCTGAGAGATAAATCTTCATTTTTAAACTACCTGCTGTATCACATCTAGCTTAAAGAGAAACGGGATATCACAGCACTGCCAGATTCACACTAAGATACAAGACAAGGAGAAGAACCATGAAAGATCACTAAAACCTAAATGCTGTGTGATCCCAGATGAAGAAAGCTCTCATTAAGTATTTACCCTGACACCTTACATCACTGCGACAACATCTAACCTACGCTCTCCCCATAAGCATTTAAAAAGGAGATTCTTAAGTCAAAACTCCCTGCTATGACTTCTGTTCCAAATATGTAATAAAGTTTGATAACCAGTAACAACTTCACCTGCCTTTGGAATATAGTCTCTCTACATTAGGAATATATAATGTTCACAGGTAGAAATCAAGGCAAACTAGTTGAAACCATTAGTAAGTTTGGAAGAGGGCTATACCCAGCAAACTGATCTTTTATTTCCCTGAAAGTAGCACTTACCTTCCCCAAACAGCTCAAGAGATCACAATCAGCCTTTCAGTATTGCTATAAATAGATTTAAACACATTGCAGAATAACTCTTATACTGGAAACACATTGAAATCACACACAACAGAAAGCCTTGTTAGGTCTCACAGATCTTAACTCAGATATGGGCTTTTAACTTGAAGCAAGAAAAAAAAAACCCTCTAAAACTACAAGTTTAGGCATTTCCTCACTGGAATGGTCCACAGTCTTTGCAGACACTGTAGTGTTACTTTAATCACCATTGTATCGCCTTAAACTTTATGTTTCTTCAAGAGGCATTATGAACAATTTGGGTTTCCTTGCCCAGCTACAGAAGTATTTAAATGCTAAAATTAAGTGAATGATCAGAAAAGCTCATTGTCACAGTTTCTGCAGCAATCAGGCTGCAGAGCTTCTTTACCTTATGTACCACCATCCTTCCAGGTTCTTTTGGATGACCTCCACGGTGACCCCTTTTTCGAACCCAATCTCATCCTTCCCCTGGCTGGCGTACGGCTGGATAGTGACATATTTCTCTTCTAATGAGGGGAGAAAAGGCAACATCAGTTAGGGTCAGAATCAGTCCAGCTGTTTTTCTGTACTGCTTGCTTTTAAACTGCTATGCAGCGATTACGTGAAGCCATTACAAAAGGCGGAGCCCTGCTCAGGGGCCCACTGGTTATTTATGCTGACGACATGATAGATAATCAGCCTCTTGCCACTACCCTGCTGCTGATAATCACAAAATGTTTCCATGCCAATAATGACACAAAGTCCCCAGAGAGCTTTCCCCCCTTCTTCCCTCTCCTCCCCCCTCCAAGTTTCTTGAGCGGGTAAGGGAAAGGATTTGAAGCTGGACTTAACTCCCATACTGTAACTTGACAGAATCAATCCGGCTGCCAAATCAGCCAAGCGTCACCACAGGAGCTCCAGCCAGTTGGCTCTTTGTGCACGCACATGGCTGCACAAAGCATTGTGTTACTGAAACCCGAGCGGGACACATCTCCCCAACTCAGAGGGGCTGGCCCAGCATGCTGCTCTCCTTGCACCTCCCAAGCAGCATAGGTCTACAGCAATGAGCTTGAAACAACATTAAAATACGTGACAAAAGAATAAAAGAGGTTTGCATTTGACAGCATTTGCATTCATGGGTTGTGAAGTGTTTCACAAACATACTTTTGCTAGGCTTCACTCCAGAGAAATGCACGTGTGACTGGGGTAAAGGAGGGCCAGAACCAAGACACGTACTTCAAAAGCACAGACTGGATTTCAAGTATGGTGCTTGAGCCAAAAACTTAGCATCCCTATTTGTCTCCAGCATCTATCCCCTTCCCCACCGGGCAGAGGTAAGCAGACTTGCTGAAAGTAAACCAGTGAGCAGAGCAGAACGGACACTTGTCAGCATCTTCCTCCACCCACCAGGAGACATTTACTACAGCATTTCCATCACACTTAAGGTCAACCATTTCCTCTGGAGCTTAAAAAATTACAACTGGCATTGAAAACTTGAACTACCAGCCTTCCTCTGCAGCAGCAGACACGAACTGCCACCAAGCCCCTCTCTTCAACCCAAACTACAGTGCAGGTAACGAACAGCAAGAGTTTCTGTAGCTAGATCAAAGGCTGGGAAGGCAAGCAACAAAGCGCACCTCAGCTGGCCTTCCTAGCACTTTCTACTTGCAGTCACAACAAGGCACAATAAAGCACGGGAGAAAACAAATAGAGGGCTGCCAGTGCACAGGAACTAGCAGGAAATTAAGTGGGTCCAGAGCTCCTGATCCAGTAAAATGGACCCAATCAAGTATTTGCTTTTGTGGTTCAACTGTATTTTGTTGCTGGGTGAAGAATACAAGCCTTAAAAAAACCCCAAACAACAAACTCTTACTGAGATAAAGTAATAATACCTCAGAAAGGGGGAAATAATGTTGACAGAGCATCTGATGGCAGAGAATTCAGCAGAGCTACATCTCTGAGGTCAAGTTCCCTTGACGGGTCACATTTGAATCCTTCTAAATCTGTCAAAACCTTTGCCACCAAGAAGAAAATGCTCTTTACTGCTATACCTAGGAGGGCTGCTTAACTCTCTTATCACTCGTAAGAAATTCCAGTTAGTTTGGAATTAACCATCAGGATACGGCACCTTCCACACAAAAATACTCCACTACAAGATGGGGCCTGACAAATGAAACCTGGCTAATGAAACCCAGCTTCCAAGTCACAGAACAATTTTCCTAGCTGGGTTTCCACCCTGCATGGTAAAATTGGATACAATTTTTTCTTTTTTTCCAAGTCACTGCTGCAGAAGGAGCTACATGTCTGGTTTCTGCAAAGCCCTGAGCACTAAACTGAACTGCAGAAGATCCCTGGGCTGCGCTAGATTTCATCCCTGAAAGGGCCAAGGGAAAGTTCAGAGCTGTACTGTCCAGATACACATTGTTTCAGACACTTCCAGGGATGTTTCTAGGACAGTAATAAAGAGCTAAGCATATATTTGCTGGGCCTTGGAAGAAAGCCCTGTTTTTTCTTTCTTCCATACCAAAGCTGCTTTATAACCCAGGCTATCAGAGTTCACTCTTCCTGCTACAACTACCACAGAAGTTTGTGTTTATTCTATTTTTCCTCCACACAAACACCAGTCTTTGCTGCAGTTAAAGCCAGCTATTCAGCTCCTCTTGCTGCACAAAGTGGTCTCACTCTTCAGGGATGTAACTTCCCCTCTTCTGCTGATGACAGGGTAGGAGGCCATGAGTGAGGGATCATTCCTAGCTTTCAACACAACTTTCCAAACTCCTGCTCCAGCAGGACTTCTCCTGTGTGAGGAACTGAGACAGCAGTCACCAGTCAAAACCAAAAGCATTTGAGTCTGATCACTCAAGAAAAATCAAAGATGTGGGTAAGGGTCCTTTGCAAATTAGGACGCAATCACCTACAACTGCCACTGCAAACACATATGCAGCCATGTATTCCCCAGCTGCAGCTTCTGTTACATCAACTTTTTGAGGTCAAGTGGGCAGAATAAACTTTACTACATGCTACAAAGCACATACAGCAGCTTAAAGGCTGCACTTTGGAAATAATGGGATCAAAGTCCTACTCCCCCTTCAAGGTGAAAATGGCAAGAAGGCACCTCTGTTCTTAGTGAGTGACATCCAGGGATGTATTAACAGGTCAATTAGCAAACTTTACTTAAATTTCTTTACCACTAATTCGCAGGTCAAAGACATCTTTCCCAGCTGAAGTGATGGAGGTTCCTCTGATGGAAATTCAGCTGCATTAGTAAATCTGAACAAGGCACACATGAAGAAGCAAAGCCTGTTTGGCAAACAGCTACAATACAAGTCTGTCACATCATGCATTATCCAACTGGAACATACTAGGGTTGGAAGGAAAGGATTAGTATGTGTCATTCTCCTTCCTACCTAGACACAGATACTATTTAAAATATGCACAACAAGAATTTTTGCACTATTTGTACTACCCAACTCATACCACACTGCTGCAGCTGTGCCTCCCACACACCACAGCAGCCCCGTGCTCAGTTCACTACTTATTCCAAAGCCTCACTTCTCTATCAATCTTTCTCCTCTTTCCTCCTTCCCAAATAAAGGCAAGCTTCTATTTCACTCTGGTTCTACCTAAAATCTCCAGAAAAAATGCAGTAGAGGTTTGGGGCCAAAATACAGGGATAGACCTCAGTGGATCACTGGGAAAACAGTGTGGACAGCAGAGGACAGTACCCATGTCCTTGGAGAGGTCTTTTACTAGCAACAAAGATTTCCTCCAGAAAAATATAGCACAGGTCTGGCTGTCCAGCTGGAAGGCGTGCACATACACAGGACAACTGAATTGAGCCACATAATGCCCTGCATTACAGCCACATACTCAATGTGCTTTGTACAGATGGACACAATAGACCTGGTACAAGGAAGTCACTGGTATTTGAGAGTTATGGATCGCTCTTTTGCAAACCACAAACATCTAATATCCTTCCATAACTACCAGGAGAGGATAAGAGAAGAAAAAGGAAGAGAAAAAAGAAAACCAAAAACCACCAAACCAACAACACAACCATTTTGTGTTCCTCCAGCAACATCACAGTGTTCTGCCAAGCTGAGGCCTTTACTATACACAAATAGCAATAGTTTGAAAAGTAAAAAGTCACTTTGAAACCAGCTTTTGAATGCATGCCTAGTGCTGCAGTAGCAGAGACCATTCCCTTTTCCTTCTTTCATCCTGCCTTGCAACTGTCACCTCTCTTCGCACAGTTCATGACTCTTTCATGAGATGGATGTGAAGCCAATCTGGTCACAGAAAAGTTGGTATGACCCTAAGTCTGGTTCGGTTCATTGCAGATCTGCAGTGAAAAAGGGAAAATACTGGGGATGATGAAGCTGGTTCTTTCAGTGGTTACACAATTGCTGCATAAAACTGTTCTCTGTACTAAGGCAGGCCAGTTTCTATGCAGCTTCACCTAATTTTGAGGAAAGAATCCTATTTCTGAGACTGTTGGAAACAGAGTCAAGGCAACCCATACAAAACTTGATCTAAAACCTGGCTAGGATTGTTTAGGAGTTTTCCCATAGGAGAAACTTCAGGACAGCTAAGATGAAGCTCCATTTGCTCCTGAAGAAATTGTACCTACTTGACTAACAAAGCAAGGCACTGAACTTGACAGCCCATGGGGCTTCTCCAATCCCAGCTGTCAAACCAGAATTTCATATTTTACATGTGTGCTTGCACACACACACACACACAAACACACACACACACTCTACACATGGAAGTTATGAGGTGTCTTGAAAAGGCAACTTGGTCCCACCTCTGGCTGTCTGGATTTATACTTACTGTCAGGTCAAGGAAAGCAGACCTACGGTTTTACTGCTCAAGTTGTAACATCGAGCTTCAGTAGCACTTTCCAAATCTTCCTTATTCAATCCTCCTGATTCCCTTGGCACTGATTATTTCAGATTCCTCCTAGTCTGTCATCAAGGTGATAGACTTGCCCCAACATTTTCAGAGTCCTCTACCATTGCTGCTCCTCACTGCCAGAGCCCTAATCCATCCCATAGACCCCTTTTGCACAGCCACTTTAGCCACCTCCTCCCTCCTCTGCTCCCTTCCCAGCCTTTCAGCACGCTGCTCTTGCTGAAGGCTCTTGGCACAGCAGTGCTCTGGCACTTCAACCAGGCTCCTACCCAGTGCATACCCAATTCAGCTGTCCCATCTTGAATTTCCAAGCCTATGTGCTGTGCCTTGCTTTATTGTCCTACTACACACTCTCACATGTTCGTGTGGATTTCCCACTCCACCAAATTCTGCCTCCACTCAGCCTCATGCCTTTCTTGAGATGCCTCATCAGTCTGAGCAGGCTCCTTCCTCAGTGGTATCAAATAACCTGAAACTCTAAAATCCTTCCTAAAATAAGACTTACCTACCCTGATTTCCTGTCTTACCAAACAAGCTTAGTTTTAGTCCTTCTCTGAAAGCTTTTAAATATAGTAAGTACGTATCATTTTTCACCATGAAAACCCCTTTGGTCACAATAAGATGCGTGCCAAATTGCCACTTGCCCAGGTTCCTTTGATGCACAGAACTCCTTGCCTTTGTTTAGACTGTAAACTATCTGGGACAGGAACCTTGCCTTTAAACAGCTAAAATACCATGCACGTTTCCAGCCCTGCATAATCAGTGTCATCTTTCCCAGGCAAATGGCCAGTGCTCATACATTTCTGCTTCCACATCCTGAGCGCCCCATTTCACATGCCTCTCCTTCGCCTCTTTTTTGTACTTTGCTCTTTTCTGCCTCCATTAAAAAGTGCAGAAGTTATCTGCAGCACTTCAGGAACCAACCAAATAAGGCAGTAATTTCCTTGGCTCAGCTGGTGCTTGTACATGCCCCCAACTTTCTGTGACCCCATCCTTGTTTGATATGCCAGTAGGGGTGGGGGTAAGGGGAAATTGGTCTAGAAATTAACCAATTAACGATTTCTCAGCAAAATGCAACAGCCCCAGACCTACATCTTCCAAACCACAGAAGAATTTTCTTTCAAAATACTTTCCCCTCAGTCAGCAGTCTGCGCTCGCCCTCCCCCACTCCTCCGCTCCACCCCCCCTTTGTCAGACCTGCTTCTGGAAAAAGTCTCGCTGTTCCAGAAAGCATTAATTCAACATGGTCTTTGTTTTACTTGCCTAAATATGCAGCAGAGAAAATAACTGCCCACAGTTATCAAACGTGTTCATCTGCAGACAGGAGCTCTTTAGCCTTTGTCCTCCTTCCCTCCCCACACACACCTTTTTTGTTTGAAATAACAGAAAACCTTATGCCAACAGATAGAAAAGAACAATAATGACATTTCTTTTAAGCAGTTTACTATTGCGCGTGCTCTTTCTTCAACCAGCAAGAGGCAATAAACATTTACTACTTTCCTCGGAGAACAGAGAGGGGGGAAAAAAAAAACAACCAAAGGAAAGAACAAACCAAGTTTGAAGCTGCTCTGTGCTGGTTTGATTTAGCACAGCAGTGTCACTCTCAGCCCTTCTGCTGCGAGTGAGAAACGTTTCATCAGCATCAAGGACAAACAGGAAAAGAGTGAAAGCAAAGGGAGAAGTCCCACAGGTATTGAGGGGGCTGTCAAAGAGGGCAGAACAGCTCTTGTGAGATGCAGGAAAGGGTAAAAGTGTGCAAGCAGACCAGGCAGGCTGGAATACCAGTACTGACCAAGTGCCCTTTCCACAGCTGTGAAACTGGCTGCAGAACCACCCACCTGGGCTAGGACACTGTGTTTCAGTATCAAGACCAACTCAAGATAGGGTTCAATTACCACTGGGTTACATGGCTGCCTACTCTTTACACAGTGTCCACCTCTCCCTATCAAGGTCCTGCTCTCCCCAAGATATGCAAGCAGCTGGAAGAGCTATAGGTTCCAAGTTCTAACTTTAACTCTCTCAATGAATAGCTTATACCTTGTACTGGGAGCTACTCTTAAATAAGCTCATTTGGCAGAAAATTCAGCCCATACGTCACTATACTGTCAGTATGAGTACTTTAAAGAACTTTCCTGCATTGTAACAGGATGGGCACAAAACCAAAGCAGCAAGAACTTATGTCAGATATCTGTCATAAAAGACAGGCATGTAAATCCCCAGCTTTACCAGTCAAACTGTAAAAGCACAAATGACTTTCCATTAAATTAGCTTGTAAAAAATCTTAAGTTCCCTTCCAGGGGAAGTTCCAAAAAATACATGTTTAGAATTACTATTTAACCCAGCACAAAACATGAACTCTGCAGCTTGCAGGTCTAACGAGTGTCAAGACTGAGGAAAACTATAAACTTTCAGGCTTCTCACAACCTGTATTTGTATTACTGGACTTTCATAATGTATAGGAAAAAAGTTTAGAAAACGTACCACATTTAAAAACATTTATCATTAAAAAAAATGCAAGCTTTGCAACTACATAAGAAACATAAACCAATGTAATCTCTTAGATCTGGGCACACCACAGACCATTTTAAAGAGAAAAGTTCAGCAACAAAAGTCATCTGTTTCTCTTTGTGGAAACAGACTACAGCTGTTCTCTTTGCAGTTTTTTTTTCCAGCTTTTAAAAAAAGGAGTACTACCATGATATTCAATAATTTCTCTTTCATGTTTCTTATTCACAGACCCAGCAACATTGCTTCCAAATATCTGAAGTTCAGGGGTGCTTGGCCTCTTCAAATGGCTTTGTAAAGGACAGAAATAAATAAGTCATATGCTACCCCTAATAATCCTCCTCCATTAGGCAGTCTGTAACAGGGAAGCAAAGACCCTTCCTTTCTGCACTCAGGCTTTCCCAGTGTTTTTAATATCCAAGTTACTTAGAAAATATCCTGGTCTTCAGAAACAATGCTCAATTCCTTCAGTTCTGGCCTTAAAATGATTCTATCACAGATCTAGTTGATACAAACGCTAATTAGTGGTACCAAAGTGTAAATATAACAGGAAGCATCCTTTGCAGCTTGCTTTCAAACTCCAGTGAACTCTCGGAGCTAACCCAAAAGCAGGAACTATCTCAAGCAGAATATCGCTGGGTGGGAAGAATTTCAGCCAAAATGATTAATTGAGTTTATTTCCAAGGAAGAGGCCAAGTGGGGGAGGGGAAGCTGTTTTGCTTGTATTAAACAATTCTGGCAACCTCTTGTTCTAACAGCTCTAGCTCTTCTGCACTTTGGAGCAGGGACTTGAAGGTTGGCAGGGGGGTGCATGCATACACTTCATGCATTCTGTCATTTCGCTGCAAACCCACCCAAATTTGGCCTTGTTGGAAGTCTTTTGGGCTGGAATGGGAGGGAAAGAAAGGAGAAAAATCTCTCCTGACCTCATATAAACCGTGCTCTGTTAGAGAACAGCAGGCTGGACACCCAGAGAGACTCATACTTTCAACAACTGCAATTTGAAAGGCATAGATGTCTGTACAGGCTACAGCTATGCCTGAGGATGAAACCACTGTCTCCAACCTGTGCCCAAACATTCAAATCACTTTCTTTACTTCCAATGAGCCTGCTCCTGTTATAGCTCCCTAACTTACTATTTCTGGTGAGATTAAACAACTTCTAGCTAGCCTGGCTAGCTGTGGCTAAATACATTGGAGAGACCCTATAGAAGCAGTTCAGTCAAAGAGGGTGCCCCAAACCTTGGATAGAATCACAGAATACCACAGTTTGTTTCAAGTTCAAGTGCTAAGATTTAGTTTAAGCACATATTCTCTGACACACTCAAAACCCCAGCACTGTTTGGGCCTAATAGGAAAGAAATTGTTATGAAGCAAGAAAAAAGCAGGGATGGAATAGATTAGGGGAGCCTGTGGTGGGGAAAACTGCCGTGGAAGACACTGACACTGGTCAGAGGACAGGTCTGGAGAAGATGGTGGGTATCAGAATGCAAGAGCAAAAACTTGGGAATGCAACTTAGGTTCTTGAGTCTTAGCAGCTGACTATGCTAAGGGACTGGTCATGCTATCTTAATATTTTGCAGAGCTTTGTTTGCAATATTGTATGAAGATGAAAGGATGCATTTGTTTACACCGGTAAACAAATCGCTTAGAAAACTGATTCCCACAAATTCTCCCAGCACAATTGCCAGGAAGCATCTGGCAGATTTTGACAAAGCAAAATAAGTAGATCCCAAACTCTTGGGGTACAGAAATAAGCACAACTTCTTTTTCACAAGACAGCATGTGTGCTTATGAGGTGGGTTTCTTTGTGCCTTCAGGGTGTCTTTGGTGGCTGAGAAGCAAGACCTTGTCTTTTGAGGGTAGTTCCAGTTGCTGCAGGGTCAAGCTACCATAGGAAGAACACTGCTCTTGTTATTTTGGTTTCCTCAAAAATAATTTGAAACAAAGTTAATGGGTCACTGAAAAGCTGTGCGTGCTTGAGACATACGACACTCCACGTAGAACCATCATCAAACCCAGAAGGTAAATTTGCTACTTTAAAAGTACATTCTCTCCTTAATAAGAAAAGGCACCTTTTCCTCAACTGGGAATCACCTCTGGTGCTTACATTTGGATCCATGCCCTCAGTAAGGTCATCTGAAAGTTACACAGAGATACAAATGTGCTGTGTCCCCCACCTTTCTTTTTTAAACTGCAGCAAATACTACATCTGGATGCTTTTGCGAGGGGAGGAACAGATAGAAAGGTTTACCTTCTTTACCTGGGAAAGATGCTTCACACTGGAGAAGTACTTGGTTTGGAAGGCTTTACAAACACAGCTTCACCCAAACACAACGTGTTCCCCCCACCCTGCCATGCTCACTGTTAGACCAGCAAAAGTTAAAAAAACAAAAACAAAAACAAAACAAAACACAAAAATTTAACTGCTGATACTGATGGTATTCAGGACAACTACAAATGATACCAAAAACTCCCAAAAGTTCTGAACTCTCTTCTTAGTATCAAGGATTGCTTGCTAGGAAGAGAGGGGACTGAAACTGGAATGATTTTCATCTTTCCACACCACTATGCACTTTTCCAGTGTGCACATCCCTTACCACGGCTTTTTGGCACTCGACCCATTTTAATAGCCCTGAAAGTACCACTTGTGCTTATTGAGGTAGGAAAGACTGAGTACAAATATGCCCAAAGTTAAACCACAACAGATGTGAGCTTCCCCAACAGAACGAAGAGTCAGACTGCAGAGTTACCCTTGGCTGCTTAGGCCTCCAGCTCCCAGGGTGCCAAATCCTGGCCCCAAGATGCCCCCAAGCTGAAATCCACATCTGAACTCTGGAGCTTCTCTCTACCAGAGTGCCAACTATATAGATTCCAAACACATAACAGCCGAAGCTGCAGTATGGCTTTTGGAGCACCCTCAGCAGCTGGTGCCATAGGAAACTATTAATTCACCTCGACTCTGCTGCCTGTTGACTATCCCGCCCAGCGTCCATCGCCGGTCCAGGCGTCTCAGGTGAGCCTTGCGTCGCTTAGAAACTAGTTTGGAACATGGATGGAGACAAAACAAAGGGGGGAAAAAAAAAAGAAGAAAAAAAATGGAGGGGTGAGGAATAAAAACAAAACATGGCATTTACAAGCACTGGTCTTGTTAGTGGGAATGGGTTAGGTAGGATGCAGATGTTTTTAGTTTGTACAGTACAGTGGAACAAGTTATCTTCTTGAGCCTGAGCAACATGAACCACGCAGAACTGTAACAAATTGCAACTCTTGCCATTGGTTTTTCTCAAAAACGAAGCCTTGAAAACCCAAAAAACGTGTACCCCCCCCAAAACAAGCTGCACAACTAAAGACAAGTTGTCCAAGGAGGGTGAAGTGGCAGTTGCATCTCCTAATTTGGCTGCATTATCTCTGGGGAATTCACTCTATTGCACATGACATCAAACCCAACAGGGTTCTAACCCTCTCTAAGCAAAATTATCACACCATAAACAAATAATAATAAAAAAAAGCTTTTCTTACATAGGTTCCCTTGTAACAGCAGCACTCAGGAACAGAACCCAAGTGAAAATTGTCTGATGTCACCTTGCTTGCAAGACGTGACTCACAATCACTGCCACAGCTAATTCTCATGAATAAAACTTCTAATACACAGATTACAAATTTGAGGAAAATGCTAACCTTGTAATTATTGAGCAGGCTCAAGAAGCTAACAAGCCAAGACTGAGTATTAGCTACACACTGAAACAATAATTTATGCTTAAAGTATAAATAAAGACAAAACACTTATGGAAATGACATTGTGAGAGCAGCTGTGCACAGAGGACACCACTTGTTTTCTGGACTGCATACTTAGATCTGTATTTAGTTCCTTCTTCTGCCTGTACAGGACCCATTGGACTGGCACAGAGACAAAAACTTCTGTTTTTCCACTCAAGGGTTTCCATGCTAATTTGGCAACTACTGCAGGGGTGCTTGGTGCTGCCACAGAGCAATGCAAAATATTGCACGCCAGTGACAGCTGAAGTCCAAACGCAATCATTTTGCTAGTGGTGCTGGGAAACTGTTCATAAATTCTGATATCACCTCATTAATTATCACTCAATTATTTTTATACGCACTTATTTAGGGAATATACCCTTACACTGGAGTGGAACCACAAATTTTCAGAGCAGCTGAATATCAAGTTCATAGATAGCTGTGGTTTTGGCTAATGGAAGTCAATGATCCTTTTCGAAGCCCATGGTGGGACAGAAGATGAGGAGGTCTAACCTGGTGACTTTGTCCAAATCAATGGGACATTAGACTGCCAGTTACACACATGCTACAAGAGGTAACACAGGACACCTCACTAGACATACAGATTACAGCAAAGAGAGAAGCTAAAGTCACAGTAAAGCTGCCTGCATTAGGAGACTTCAAAATAAGAAAGGAGGAGATGAAAGATATTGAATATAAAGGCTTGCAGAAAGGAGGGGGCCATAAGGGGTAGAAAATAGCTTCAGGTGTCAGCACAGAGCAGTCACCTCACTACTTCCTCGCACTGAGAGTTTGGGGGATTTGGTCATCCAGGAGCACCCCTTAAAAACAGTGGGTCACACAGATCCACCACACCATGTCCTCATAACATATAACCATTCCCAGTGACAGCCCTAATATCACAGTGATGGTTTTGTATACGTCAGGGTTTTTCACTCCTCAGCAATATTGAATCTTGCCATTTGATCCCAGGCTTAGACTTGGTTGATCATGCCACAGTTAGTCACCAAAACCTTGTTTATCAAAAAGTGTCTAAACCTTTCCAGAGAGCATTTTAACATGTTTACTTTATCAGCTCCTGTAGCTGTTGAATGTTTCTTTAGATTGCTTTCTGAATGTTTTCCAACCCTTGCAAGATGGTGTTGGTCTAAACACAGCCCCAGGTAGCAGTCAGCTGTGCCTTCATCCTGACAAAAGATGTTGTGCAGGCTCAGATGCAGGGAGGAAACAGTTTTGTCTTTCTCAGGAAACAGACTATTTAAACAGAGACATATGAAAATATTACTGCTATGTAAAGGCAGAATTATTAGTAAGCTGTGTTCACCACCTCCTTATTTGTACAAGGGCCTGTTACAGCAGAGCAGAATTCTGGCTTGTGGTCTTGTTCCATGCCCATGCAAACAGGGAGGACCAAGAGTCTGATACAAAAAGCTCCATGTGAGTGTTTCTGCCCTTTTAATCTCACATTGAAACTTGTATGAACTCTAAATTTAGGGGCTAGGGCATCTAATTCACTTCCAGTGCCTTTGTCCTCAGTTATATCAGAGCCCCCTTCACCTGCCAGCTCCAGAGAGAGCTGGTAAGTTTTCTAAGTTCACTTTTATACACTTTGTTAAAGAGAGTGAACCTGAGTAATTCTTTCCTCACTTTTGAAGCAATTACATGGAGAAGAATAGCCTAAGCAAAGAAGAACTGGAGGGGGAAAAACAAAGAACACAAGAAGTCTCAGGTTATATGGTTAATAACAGAAACCAAAGTTACTGCAAAGCAAGCAAAAGCGGGGGCACATCAAGGCGGCTGTGGAGGGAACGCAATTAGATTTGTCACTGAGGTGGAACTGAACAGAAAGGGGAGAACAGTCTCAGATTTCAGCATATCTGGATTTGGAGTAAGGCAGGGAGCAGGACTGCTGACCGTAGGTGAAGAGAGCAGTGTAATGGATTAAAAGGGACCGAGAGGAAAGAGATAAGGAACATTTGATGGATTTGCCATTACCCAGGATAGACTGCTCTGTGGCAACATCCCTGTGCAGAGTACACTCCAGAGGCCAACACGAAAGGTGGAGGAGAGCTTGAAATGAAAGCAGTTTAAGCAATAAGGCTGTCAAACATGCACCATGTTTAAGAGTCAGGAAAAGGGAGGAAGCTACAGACCAACAGACGAGACATTCTTCAATGCTTGCAGACAAGAGCAGTAAGTTTTTGATCTTTACTAACAAGGAAACTTTACTAACTGCTTTTGCATCCGCTAAGGTGTTGCATCACACGAGGCTGGTTCCTGGCCTACCAGTCTACAGTCAGTCTGCCTCTAAACCCTAAGTGACACAGGATATGGGTAGATGTGAGCAGGGAAAAATGAGTTACAGAGAAAGATTTCAATAAGCCACAGATGTCACCCCTGGGGCCCAGTACAAAGTTATGTTTTGCCTGTGTGCTCCCTTAATGGGCAGATGGTCACTCTAACACATTTCTAAGCCTCTGCCTGTGCTAAGGAAAGGTCAGCTGAATTTCCACATACATTTTACATAAGTGTCACGTCAAGAGCACCTAGATTTAGCAAGAGATTCATTAGAATGGAGTAAATCATAATAAAAGTGTCCTTTGTACACAGTTGCTACATGAGAATTCCATTAAGATGTGGTTAGTCTTTCATAATGGAACTGAGGAACATGTGAGGCTGTACTATTCCATCTCTGGAACCTGAATTAAGCACATTTAGTTAAAAAAAAAAAAAAAAAAAAAAAAAAAAAAAAAAAAAAAAAAAAAAAAAAAAAAAAAAAAAAAAAAAAAAAAAAAAAAAAAAAAAAAAAAAAAAAAGGTAGTGCAGCTAAATACATATAATGGCAAATGGCATCTCACTTTTAACAGAATGAGACCACACCAAATAAAATTACCTTTCCACACAACCACAGACCACAGCAAACAGCAGTGAAACTAGTTTCAAAGATTAATTAAAAAAAAAAAAATTTACAAGAAGGAACCATGGAAGTTACATCTCACTCCTTTCAATGCTCTGTGGCTCTATCATGCATCCTTTTCCTTGTGTAATTTCTGCAAACAAGCCATGCAAGTTCTCTCTTTCCAGGGACACTACCAGAACAAACTGCTTGGACTTGCAAATAAGTTGTTTGTCTGCTTTTTAAGGGTAGTATAATGAGCATCATTTCATATTTTGAACCTTTTGTCACACTCATTGTCCAAGCTGGTCACAAAGGGATTACAGGCATAGTACTCCAATTTCTTCTGCAACAATTGTTTACTGATACAAGATGGGAGAGAGGTTACTGCACTGGATTAACAGCCATAAATGGCAGCAAGAGTTTTCCAAGTTTTCCTCTGAGAGAAAAAAGCATAGAGAGCAAGCGACTACCAATTTCTCCTTGATAACAAAAAACTTCCCATACCTTCCCCAAATTTAGATGTGTTGATATCAGAGTCATCTCTGGTTCCATTTTGAGATTCCAGGTATGTAGCAGGGACCCATCCCTGTTCCTCCGCTGTGCTCACAAACCACCAACCTACAAAAAGAAATGAAAGAAGTCAACATTAAGAGGAACAGGAACAGTAAAATGCTACTAAGAAGATGGCAGTGTCAGCAGCTTCAGTGCCGGTTCGAGTTATTCTGCAGGTACCTAGAATGAAAAGGGGTTTAGTCCTATTGTACCATTTCTATCAGATACTCTCTCAGTGGTAAAAAGTGGGTGCAATGGAGCAAATGACCATTTATTTTAAGAAACTCCCAGTCCAACCACAACAACTTTGATTCAAGTTCTGTAATTCTGTTTTTCTGAGCTGGTCTTGCCACATGTGTATCTACAGCATCAAAACACGTTGTATGTGAATATATGTATATGTGAACATACATGAAACAGCACAGATGCTGCCCAAATCCTAATGTGAAATATTACAGAAGTCAAATTATGGAAATAGGAAAGACTTTAGTAGAAGGGCACAGATTTCAGAACAGGATACAAAAGTCCTTCAAGAACACTTGTAACCACAGCTGGTGTATAAAAAACATGACCTGAATTCAATGCCTTGGGAAGTTGGAAACTACTGCACAAAACCGAAATAGGAGAGAAAAGCTAACTGAAACGTGACTTCAGGTCATGAGCACCAGTTATTTATCTCCCCAACTGAACATCCAAATTTCTACCACTATCTATGCTGAGTATTCACCAGTTATAGGGATACAACATTTCATTTGTATCTGTGGATGGATGAATAAAATTATAGGCAAGCCAACTTCAGATTAAATATTCCAATATAACTATCCTTGCCTGTTTTCCTGCTTGGCTACATTGATTCATGGAATCCTCCACTACTTTTGATGTAGACTCACTCGACCAAGAACTTGCTGCTTTCAGATATGAACACAACCAGATTCTCCTCTATTCAGATAAGGTCCAGGTTAAGATAACAGGACAATACAAAGTCTACCAGATAAGCAAACCACTTCTCTTGTTTTCTGTAATCTCCCAGTTTCCCTCCAAAAACACAAGCTGCCTTGTCAGGACAATGCAAACTTTTGTCCAGTACCAGTCTTCCAGACTCCCCAAAGGGAGCTGGGAAAACAACTAATTCTGTCCACGCACCTCAAAACAGTTTAAAGACTTTAATGGCTGTCAAAAACACACCAAATTTCACACAAGACTCCCAAGCCTGCCTGTGATGAGCAAAGGCACCATCTTTGTCTGATGGGCACAAACGCTGGTTAGTTTATTGTGGGACAAAGCTCCGAGCCATGTGATAGCCAAACAGCTCTCCCACAGCTGGGATGCCACAGCCTGGGCCCAGTGGGGAGGAAGGGAAGGTCCTGGGCTGGGCTCTGCTGCCATGCCACATGCAACTGTCTTTAAAGAGAGAAACCACCCTCCTGAAACAATGCTCAAGTGTTCATGCTAAAAGTCACCCAAGTTCATGCCAAATCCTGTCATGGAAGATTTTAGCAGAGAACAGTAGTTACAAACCCTGTTTTCCTCCCTGGGGCATATGGCTGGGAGACAATGTGCCCCAAGCAATAACTCCTCACTTGCCTCTGTGCAGCTCCTAAGGCAGCTCTATTCATTTACTCTCCAAACTCAGACATAGATTTCCATCTTCTGGCCCAGCAGAGGTCTGGAAACTTTGCTTCACAAGGCTCATGGTTGGAAAGTTTAAATTTAGTTATTCTCCCTCAGCAGGAGGTGGATTCTCCTGCCATGAAGCCCACAGCAGCGAACATGCAAGATCTGCCAGACCGTTTCAAAAACACGTCTTCATGGTTGTTCCTTATTTCACTACTAACGTATCGACACGGGTAGCAAACACAGTTTAACATACAGTTATAATTAGGCACAAAATGTGAGAAGCTGGCTTTCAGCTGATATCAATTAGCCTGGAATAGTTTACGTAAACTCTTCCCCAGAAAGAAATTAAGCACAATCGCAAAAGGGACTTGCCTAACTTAAAAATGTACCTTTGGGCCAAATTCAAACCATGGTAAAACCTTCTTTGGAGAGCTGGATCACACTTGCTTGACGCCAACCCAGTGCTAGCCCATTTCACAATACAGCTCCTCTGGTTTGGCTCACTGAGCTGCACTGTGGCTTCAGAGCTGAGTTTGGGTGTTGTGTTTGGGGCCAATAGAGGAGCTGAGCCTCCATCCAAAAGGGCTCCCTGCCAAAAGAATACCCCTCGCCCTCATGCCTAGGTATGCACTTGTGCATGTGCTTCCCTCACATCACCATGCCACCCTACTGCCATCCCTAGCTCCTGAAAGCCCTCAGCAAGGAAACCTCACTACTCTGATCTTGTGAACAGGCTGGAGGTCAAGTCACATTTGAGCTATGTTACAGCCAAGTAACTCAACCAAATCCAGTGCCATGTGCAGACAGAACATATAACAGTCCAGCTGAGGTTTTAAGCTGCTTTGATTTTTCAAGCCATGACTAAGGCTAAAGCTTCTAATCACCATAGAACTCATAAAAGTTACCATTTCTTTCTAAAAGTTTCCTTTATAAACTCTGCGCAAGGGTAAAGCACAAATGAGAGATCTCTACAACTACTGAGAAATCAGCAGCATCTGTCCAAGTTCAGGAACAAACAGCCCCAACTCTGAAATTCTCTTCTCCCATTTCAAGCCTGCTTCTCAAAAAGAAAAAAGAAAGGCTTTAATGTAGCTCATTAAAATAGCACACCTACAGAAAAAAAAGTGTGTTTTACTTAAACAGACTGAACAACTGAGAAGACTGACAAACTTTCAGCAACACACTGGCAACAGAGAAGTCACAAATGGATACTCACAAGCAGGATGTGCACCAAGCAGACACTGCAAAGGCAGCACATCCCTTATGAGACCAAAACCTGAATTACAGTGGCACATCCAAGCCATAACCTTCCAGAAAGGAAAATACAGCAATAGCGGAAGAATTGACTCCTAGCAGAAAATGTTAGCAGTGCAGACAAGTTCCTCAACATAGTCCCTGCACTACAGCCACAAACTGCAGAACTCTGCCCAGCTGATCATGAAGCACTTGCTCTGCACCATCCCCTCATTAGTACCACCATTTGGTACCACCACCCCCTTCCCACCCTCCCCACTCCCAGGTGGTTCAGACAAATTAGCCAAACTGGTCTTAGTTTGCCCCATTACAGGCCTGGCTTTCTGCAAACAATCTCATCCCCTCCCCTGCCATCTTTCCCAACCCAGAGCATCATAGCAACGTTGTTAGAAAACTTGCTTTTTAAACACAGAACAAAA
The DNA here is from genome assembly GCF_003031625.1 of Empidonax traillii. Lineage (NCBI taxonomy): Eukaryota > Metazoa > Chordata > Aves > Passeriformes > Tyrannidae > Empidonax > Empidonax traillii. The sequence continues at coordinate 742,154 of NW_020955767.1, read as the reverse complement.
CTGCATTTATTTTGAGTTCTCCTTCTATGCTGGAGTCGAGCTTGACTTCACAATTCATTATTAAAACCATTCTGCAGCAACATCTGCAGGGAATTATGTAAAGTTATCTCTGTGCACTGCCAAGCCAGTCTGAGGTTCTGTCTTGCACTCACACCATCTGTAAAAATTAGGCAGTGCTTTACAGCTTGAGTTAACCCTTACAGATGCCCCTGTCTCTCAGGCATCAAAACACAACTCTAAAGCTGATGTGGCATAGATATCTAGACTGAGACTCATCAGCCCTCATCTCTGAAGAGGATTTAAAGGGAGTTTGAGACTTACAGAAGGCACATAAGTTGTAGCCACTGTGCCCAGACCAAGCTCAACTTCAGCTTTGCTGCATTACTCCAACAGCCTTAACAGTAACCCCAGAGCACAAATTTTTAAGATAGGAGTGCAGTTTTCTCCCCACATATGTTGCTGCTTTGGTTGGCATCGTCAACATCCCTTGCTGCAGCCGGCAAGATAACTCCACACTCACAGAGTCCACTGAGGCTCAGACAACTCTCAGGCCTTTTACAAGTTACCAAGAAATGACCAGTTCCACTTAACATATATACAGATGGCAAGTTGATTACAAAATGGATTGGTCACACTGGAGAATGACTAAATGACAAAAAGACTTTGATTCTAAAAAATCATGTTCTTGCTTTTAATTTTATTCCCAAGCCTCTTCCCAAAAGGCTTTTACAAAAGCAAAAGAATTAGGCAAATGTTAACCACAACATGCACCATGGGAAACTACTGGAACCTAGTTAAAGGATTAAATTTAATTCAAATATTGTCCCTTTCTTCACACCAACAGGGAATCAGCTATTCCCATTGAGGCCTGCCTGATCACAAGATGCTACAAATCACTTCAGGAAATAACTACATAAAATTGCAGGATAATGCTGAACATTAGTTTCTAATTCTCTCCTCAGTCATTAATTTCTCTATAGATTTTATGAGCTTGACTAAAGTAAACAAGACTGATAGCAACACTGTTGGGCACAGATATTTCTCCTGCACAAGTATACATTCCTCTAAACAAATACTTAAATAGCACTCCATCTCTCAAGAGTCTTAAAAAAATCCCACTCAAGCAGCAGTCTGGTACATTTGATATATGCTCTTTGGGCTTCAGAGAGGTGCTTTTTTTAAGTCCTTCTGCCTTCGAACTCTCTCTAGAGAGATTTTTTTGATCCAACAACACAAACTGTCCTACAAAGCAATGCTAGATGCAATGAAGTCACTTCCAGACCTGTCACATAGACCTTTTCATGCCAACAGCTGATTACTTCTCTTCAGAGAAGGGATCTGCTTTGTTAGAAAACAGCTAAGGTAAGAGTATTGCTGCACAGTTGAAGGCACTTGCTTTTTCCACCCCTCTAGAGCTTGTCCCACACAGTACATATATATTTGATACACATAGGGCAGCCAATTGTAATTGCCTCTGACAGACCTCTAAAGAACACATAGAAGTGGAAATAGAAAGGCACCAGGAGTAGCATTTTACAAGAGGGATTTTCTGCAGTAAGCTTATGCTCACACCCACTTCTGTGCCTGTATGCTGTTAGACACTACTGTCCATACTGGCTCTGCTCTCTGTAAAGGGCTATTTCAGTCCCACACACTTGGCAAAGGCACTAGACTGAAACCACTGAATTCATATGAAGGCCAGTGTTCCATTTCTGAGAATTTTATCCTTACAATTCACAGAAGAGGCATCTTTCTTTTAAATATGGAGATACATGCAAGAGGTCTTTCTAGCATAGAGCTGACTTTAGTTTAGGGTACAGAAGTACGTGCATGAGTCACTGCAAGGCAGACTAAGGCTGTCTTCTCAGGATGAATTATTAAAGCTGGTGAAATATTAAAGGCAGCTTTCACCTCAAAACACATAATGTTTTCCAGCCTGTGTGCACTGCAGACTTCAGTGCAATCACTACTCAACAGTGAAGCAATGTTTGTCTACTTTTAAAGATGAAAGTGGGGCTCAGAGACGTGCCTGAGGAAGAAAGATGTGCTTGTGGTAGACATCTTACTTGAACACAATTAAGATCCACAGCACAGGTTCACAGCCTTTTATGTGCCATACCCGAAGCAGATTGGGCCATATATTAGGATTCCAGATCAACCACGTCATGATCCTTCCATCCAGTTCACGTCCTAGAGCTACATGCTGGGAGCATGGTTCATCGGGGAAACTCCACTTCCCACAGGAAGTATTGCAACCCCAAATGTCTGTGCCTGACTGCTCTCACAGTCAAGAGTAAAGGTTGTTACCTTGCAACCACTGTGGGTGCACTCTAGATGTAATTACTGCTTTAGGAACTCAGGAACAAAACTCATCAGCCCAAGTTACTGCTTTAACTCCAAGAGGTTTTTCAATTTGCTGATGAAATAAACCAAGAGGCCACAGTGCTGTGATAGGGCAGAGTGATTGGCTTTTTCACATAAGAGAAAAGAGAAAAAAGGATCACACCTGTCACTCCTTTCCTGGCAGCCCAGCACAGGAAATTTGACCTCCTATATGGGTTATGAAACAGGCCTTCTACCAGAGGATTAAAAAACTGAATGAAGAATTATAACCACAGAAACTCTGGTTTTCTCAAAGAAAATA
>NW_020955767.1:737806-739209 GCF_003031625.1 Empidonax traillii | reverse complement strand
TGGCTTTTTCACATAAGAGAAAAGAGAAAAAAGGATCACACCTGTCACTCCTTTCCTGGCAGCCCAGCACAGGAAATTTGACCTCCTATATGGGTTATGAAACAGGCCTTCTACCAGAGGATTAAAAAACTGAATGAAGAATTATAACCACAGAAACTCTGGTTTTCTCAAAGAAAATATTAAAGATTTTAAATGTAGTAAGCAAACATTTTGTTCCTAGTACCAAGAACATCTGAAGGACGTAGCTTAGAAACCACACACCTGAACGCTGTTCAACAGTGGTCACACAGCCACAAGCTATGTTCTGCCCAGAAAGATCCCCTCAATATTTAAAAATGAGCAATTGTTTTAACATTTAGGGAAGAGAGAACACATTGAAGAAGGATGAGAGGCTGCACACTCCAGTGCCTTGCTCCAGTGTTCAACTGAAAATTTACAGGTGTCCCTACAAAAACATAATAAGAACCCAATCTCAAGAGATCACTTTGGAACCCTGACAACCCAATGCACACATGGAGTGCCCCTGGAATCACTTTTCTTTTCCTCTTAGGGAGGGTCTCAAAGCTGAGTTGTGTTCTTATCAGAGTACAGGCTGCAGTAGTTTTTGCTTAATTTGGTGATTGAAACAACATTTCAGGGCTTTCTGAAGAGAGGGAGAAGATGGGGAGCAGGAGGAGGTGGGGACTTCTGAAAGGCTGGACTCTGTTGATACCGTTTTTTGGCTATTAACACAAGAGCATTTTGCCCTATGAAGCTAAAAGTTGCACTAGAGACCAAGAGCTGAGACCACAGTTTGCTGCTCACCAACACTTGATTGTAACTGCAAATGCTTAGGACTAAGCAGCAGCATAGGGAATTGCAGCCCTTGCACTGCTTTAGGTGTTACTGAGTTCAAGGAAAATAGAAGTGAATCCCAGAATTTGTGCGCTGTAACATGTTCTTGCTGCAACAACTGGTTATTAAGGTAACTAGTTGGATTTGCTATCCTAATCCTTCCAGTCTGTCTTCTTACACTTCTACTAACAATCTTGTGATGTTTGTAGATGGAGACTTCTCGGCTGTGCTGTAAGCAAATCCCATTGCTGCTGTACTCCAGTTCCTGCAGTTGCAGAGCTGGCTAACACGGAGGGCCCACTACACGTGAGTAAATATCCTAGTTATTGCTACCATACAGGTTTCTCCTAGACCAAAGGCAGATAGGTGTGTACATAAGAGCTTGATACAGAGTCCCAAAGTGCACTGCAGATTCTGGATGAAATATCTAGCCTGCTTGGATTTGTTTCACATCACATGATGTGCAAAAATACACATGTATATATGTGGAAATTCACACCCTGACCTCTGCACTCAAATACATATTACCCCAATCTTCTACTGGGATTGGAACTGTGTTTCCTTGTACT
>NW_020955767.1:625910-737115 GCF_003031625.1 Empidonax traillii | reverse complement strand
GAGTCCCAAAGTGCACTGCAGATTCTGGATGAAATATCTAGCCTGCTTGGATTTGTTTCACATCACATGATGTGCAAAAATACACATGTATATATGTGGAAATTCACACCCTGACCTCTGCACTCAAATACATATTACCCCAATCTTCTACTGGGATTGGAACTGTGTTTCCTTGTACTTTTGGAAAAAGAGCAGTGATCAGAACATGGGAAAAGTTCATGGGAAAACAGAAAACTGGATAATATACAACTCAACTCTAATACTTTATGGGTTACATCACTAGTAGAGACACTGGATATTCCGAGTATTAGACAACTAGGAAATACCACATTACTGTATTTATTCAAATCTTACAAGCTAGTAGGCAGCAAGCCTTTCAAAGGTGAGCACTCAGATAAACACATATTTATCTCTCATTACAGTTATGACTTCTTGGGTCTATCTGTGTAGGGAGTTGTTCAAGTAGAACACACAGTTTATCTCTGGGTTCTGATAATACAAGCTGATAGTTACAGACTCCAAGTGCTGTATCTGCAGCCATTTGCTATGGCCCAATTGTTACCCAGGGGCTTCCCCTCCCTCTTTAAAAAAAGGGCCTTGGATTTGTGTATTGACACAGCTGGAATAAAGGAATCTGCCAAACACGTTTTCTAGAATTGGCAAGTACACTCACAAAGCCATCCTATAATCCAGTACAAATTACACATTGTGTTCTTAAAGCAAGGGAATAAACACACTACCTATTCCATTAACAGATATGGCAAAGCTTGGACATTGCCTGCAAGTCCCAGATCAAGTCCCATCACACTCCAGGTCACCAGCTTCTCCTAAAAACTGTCAAGTACTCTGGGCTCCACAAGACAGAAGCAGATGAAAGCACTATTTCCTAAGCCTGTTCATAACCAACTCCAAAACACACAGAGCCAACATGCCCAAGGTGCTGGCCAGCATTCCCAGACCACTCAAATCAGGGGACCCACAGAGCTATCAAGTCAGTCAGCCAGTTCTACAAGTCAGCACCCAAAGAGTTGAAAAACAAAACAAACAAACAAACAAAACCCCCCAAAAACCACCACCAAAAAAACCCACTAAACCCAATAAAAAGTTTTCTAAGGCTCAAACATCCTAATGCCTTCTAAAAATAAAATTCAGAATAGTTTCCTCCTGCTTTATTTGATTTCATGAACACCTAATGATGTAACTGTCTGTGCAACATCAGCTGCATTTCACGGAGCCCAATGTGTTTGCACACATCCAACCCACAGTACCAACTCAGTTAATACAGAAAATACCTGTTCACTGATCACAGATTTTCTTTTCTTTCCATCTGATCTGTTTGAATACTGGATTTCCTCTCTAACTTCAAGTTCTGGTTCTCTAATTTTTTTTCTCTTGGAAAGTGATGGATTTACATTGATCATCATTCAAAGATGAAAGCTTTGTGATTTCAGTAACCACAAGGCAAGGTAAGGTTGCTGGAGGGCACAGAGACTGAACAGCCAGTACAAAGAAATCTACGTCAAGTCTCTATGGGCAACATAATCCACTGAGGCCCGGGTTCGATTCCCGGTCGGGGCCACTCCCTGAGCAGATGGAGCTCGTTAGCCCTGTAAGGCAATCCATCTACGTCCTGAGGACCTCGCTGCCACCGTCCAAGCTCGCTTGGCCCCAGCAGATGAATCTCAGGATTAAAGGGTGGGCTCAGTTCCGCGCACACTGTGTCTCACCTAAAAAATCCAATGCGCAGGCTGGAAGGTGGAAAGACCTTCCTCGGTTCTTCGTTCGCGAAGACTGGCCATTACATTACATTACATATGGGCAACAAGTGGTACCAGAGAATATTTTCCTTTCTTCTTTCCCTTCCCCCAAAGTTTTCTTTACTTTAGTACATCCCAGAAGTTGACCATTTCCCTGATAATGGGAAGTTCATGGGGCATTTTCCTTCCTCCACATTCAATTACAGCCCAGAACCATTAATTTTCTACTCCAGAAGGACCTTTGTCCCATATCTCCTTTAGTGTTTCTACTGTTAAGATGTTTCTCAAGTAGGAAAGAAAGCAATAAATCCACCTCCCACCCTCCTTAAGGTCTGTCCCCGCCATCTCCTCTCCAGCAGCCCATCATTTAACTGTTGAAATCTACAGACTTGAGGTTTCAATAAACCTTCCAAAGTGAAGCTGTTATCACCATGTTTACATAAATCAATAATTTACAAGAGCTCCTAACCACAGGTGGGTTTGGCTGGGGCACGGACAGAGGAGGACTCCAGCACACACTGCAGAATACACAGAAATTTGTTGGGCAAACCCAGCCCATGGCAGCAACAAATAATCCACTGCCTTTAGAAAGGCTATGCCAGCACAGTCAGTTCCTGCAGCGGATTTTCCAGAGCCATGAACAACTGATTACAGTAAAGGCATGCAAACAGATGGCCTTCCACCCCACAGGGCACGGGGAGCTCAGCTCTAGGAGCCAATGGAGACTCTATTAGTCATGACCAGTTGTGGGGTTGTGTTTTCTGTGGTCAGCCAACAGGGTGTAACAGTAGAGCTCACAAGTAATTTCCTTTACATTCACAAGACTTAATCTTAAAGCAAACACATTTTGTGTCCAAGCTTTCTTTAGGAAAACATGAATAAGCTTTCAAATGGGCCTCATAGTAATCTTGTCCAAAGATTACAAATTACTTCCTAGTGGTTTAAAAAGTTACAGACCCCCAGCCCTAGCTGACAGGAAACGGCCTTCACAGGCAGCAGAGAATGGCCAATATTTACTTCCTGTACAGATTGACAAAAGTCACTTTTGTTTTAATTTCTTATTCTGAAGACTATAGAGAACATGGCGTCAGTTGCTTACTGGGAAATCCTCAAAACCACACAGAATGAGGAAAAAGAGACTCTGAGGACTAGGAACAAAACCTAGCAGAGTACCAAACAGCACTACAGGTGCTAGAGCCAGTCATACAGGAATTTCATATTTCATTTGAAAACACATCTGCTGCCTCTGAGGCACACTTCTGTTATGTCAGGACAGAAAGGAGCAACACTACACAAAGGCTTGAAGCAATGAACAAAGGCTACAGTATATCCAGCAGAAATCTTAGGATAAAGCAACTGAGCAGGGATATTGGTTCAGTCTGAAGCGGAGCTGAGTCACCAGATTAAAAGTGCTGCCTTTTACAGACAGCTTTTGTGGGAGCCTTCTGAACCACAATGCTCCTACTAAAGGAACAGACACCTTGGTTTGCTGGTGCCCAGCAGAGTGTGCAGAGAAGCTCTGCAGCACTCGGATAACCATCTCACAAATGGCTATTTCCATATCCTGGCTGTTCCTTGGCTCTGCTGTCCAAATACAACTTCTGTCCAGCCCTATTTATTAGCTCGATCTGGCGAGATTGTAGCCCAGATGGTATGTTATCACAAACAGTGATGTAAGCCAAATCGAATGCACTGCTCTCCCTCTCTGACACCACTTCATTGCCTTTCTCCTGAGCTCCATTCAAGTCGTGTTTCTGCATTGACCCCGGGAGCTGAGCCTCAAAGACCTGCCTGCACAGGGCTGCAGGAAATGACAGCTTCGGAAATGAGTACCAGAGTGATGAATAGCCTGCTACAAGAGCAGCCAGTGCGTTAGCAGGCTGCCAATTAATGACCTACATTGTACTGAACAAGGACATACATGGGTAATAGTATCACTGGCACTCCCAAAAAGGGATTACAAACCCAATGCAGTATATTTTCTGAAGGGTTTCTCCAGGCTTCTCTAAAATGCAGAAACTTAGACTTGTTACTATATCTTGTTCAGCATCAAGCTGAGCCAGTCCTCTTTGGAGCAGATTACAGAAAATTAAAAGAAAAAAAAGAAAAAAATTTGTCTTTTATCTTTATTCATCATGAAGACCCTGACAATGAGGACAGCCTATGCTGTGAAACAGGAGGAAACATTGACCTTTATGAAAGGGATATATGAGATCATCCATGCAGATTTTGAAAAAGCAAGCAGGAATTACTGGGGTATCTGTTCCAACAGCTTTTACAAAAAGGTGCATCAGCAGCTTAAGAAAAGAAGGTGAATATAGGAAAGTTACTGAGTCAAAAAGCTCTGGTAAGATAGCCATTTCTCCTCCCTCCCCCAGAAAAAAGACCACTCCTCTTATATTGCAGAAAATACTCTGCACAAAGCCAAGTAACTAAGCATTTGTTTCTACTCACTCTGGCTTAGCCTCTGAATACAAAGGCTACACACCTTGCTCAAGCACCTTTGCAGGGCTTTCGCTACATGGTAGTAAGCATGTGTTTTCCCTGCAGCTTGCTTGATTGCCTCATCTGGGATGTTGAGTTTAAAGGCTCATATTTAGCCTTTGGTTCCTCCTTACAGACTGGCAAGGCAGTCCAGACTCAGACCAGAGAATCACTCCCTCAAGAGACTAGGAACACCTCACTGTGTGAGCCTTGCACTACGGGAACATCAAGAGCAACCTTTCTATTAACACCTTCTCCATAGAGAAAGGTTGCACTGCAGCAGCCTCAGATGCTGCTCTGCCTCCAGGAAGGCACTGCTAAGTGCACAATAAGTCAAAGTCCCAATACATAAACATTTTCATTTTCTGACTCCCCTTTCTGTCTCTTGAAGCTTAAACAGAGACAGAGCAGGCACTAAACACAGGTTTGCTGGCAATAATCAGGAGAGCTGATCTTTTGATGCTAAATAGAGGTTAGCAAGGCAAATTAATGATGTGAGATACAGAAGAGCTGTCAATCTCCATACATTTCACAGAGCTGAGAGAAGACAAATAGATCATTGTGAGGCTTATTCCTTTCCATTAGGAATAAATCAACCATGAAACAAGGGCAAGAGGAATGCTGTCCTTGAGCAAAAAGCTCATATTTGCAGACCCTCCATTACAAACACACACGCATTATACAATACAGCACCATTTAAAATAAATAAGCAGCACAGTAAGGGATTACCTAAACCTGTTAGACAGATGATCTAGAGGCACAGTGTTTATCTTTTCAACAGGGAGTCACTTAAGCTTACCCTATGAGTGCATGCTAGATTAAACCTTTCCCTCTCCCAAGTAAAAGGCTACCAAAAGAGGAAATGCTGGACTGCCTTTAACTACCCATGGTCAGAGCCTGCTGCAAGTGCTGCATCTTCATGTATCTTCTGCTATTCCTCAGTCACTCTGAAAACCTTCAACAGAAAACCTTCAGTTCAGGCATTCTGTAACCTTGTACTTTTCAGGATCTCACTCTTGGTAGATTGAGGGACTTTTTTGTTGGGCTGCTGTTTTTGGGTCTGGTTGTTGCCTTTTTTTTTGTTTTGTTGGTTTTTTTTGTTGTTGTTGGTGGAGGGTTTTTTTGTTTGTTTGGTTGGTTGGTTTTTTTATTTATTATTTTTATTTTCTTTCCCCTTCTCTCAAAACACACTGATTTTCCCTTCTTATTTTAAGAAAGCTGCGATGGAGCACAGAGGCTGCATGTTCACTGCAAACTGAGAAAGAAGATGAAGCTGGGAGCTCACTGTAAGAGAACTGAGAACCATACCGATTCTTTTCATGGGAATTTTCCCCCCCTCAAAGTCTTAGTAACTTCCCTTCCCCTCCTCCACCATCCAGATCTGAACAGCGTTTCCTTTGTCTGTTCCCTATGTAGACTTCCATTCTCTGGAGACAGGGCCTAAGTGTCTGGCACAACAGGACCCTGATTTCAGCTGGGCCTTAGGCACTGCCATAAAAAACAAACAGATCACAGAAGCACGGCTCTTGCAATGTAAAACAGCCCAGATAGTAAATAGGTCTTTGGATAGGTCTGTTAGCTGACATACTAATTACGATGTTGGAATGCTACAGTTTAACAAAAGCTTGTATGGTCTGAAATTTTATTCCAAAACATCCCATTTAGTGCTTTATGTGTGCATTTGGAAAGGGAGTTGAAGTTCACTGCAATAGTAATGTGAAGTATATGCAGCACTGGACCTCCAGTAAGAGCAAGTAGATTACTAGCACATTTTAGGATGACTAATGAATTGAAGTTTCCTTGGCACGCTTCCCTCCCAAGGGCTGTAGGCAAGGATTACGGAGTGGAAAGAACCCAACCTGGGTAGAAAGAAAAGTGCATATTCCTGTAGCCGTTAAATCCCTACTGGGGAACGGGTTTTCCCATTGCATTTCAGGGACGTCTCTCCCTCTCCCTTGCTTGCATGGGCTGTTTGATACACATCCAGCCCAAATTTTCTGACTCCAAACCCCATGCAATACAGCTCGCAGAAGGCAACCAACACTAAGCTAATACACCTGCTTGCTAGACTACACATGAACCTGAAGAAAAGTGAGGACTCAGAGGAGATTGAGCATCTGGTCTGTCCTTTTGCATCTCACAAGCCATTAATGCTACATCACCTGGCTAACCAACACTGACCTTTGCTGGGCTACTCATTCTGAAGAGCATGGTTTTTTTCCATGGTTGAAGTTACATAAGGAGTCTATTCCAGAAACACAGGCATTGACCATCAATATAGGAGGAATTATCATACAGATCTGCGTCCAAGGTACCTGAAGATTTATTTAACAGGAAGGTAAAAAGATCCAACCTTGTAACATTTATCTAGTTAGATTTTAATTTTCCTTTTTTTTTCCAATTTTTCTCTGCCACTTCAGTCTCTACAGTTACCTTGGCAACACCTTCCAGGAGTCAGAAGAAGAAGATGATTCAGAGAAAAGCTCAGATATTTCTGCCAGCCTATCACATCAGCAAGGTTAGAGGACCAAAGGCTTGAGCATCACAACCATTCATATTTCAGAGCATGGCTTGTCTTCAAGACCTGCTTCCTAGTTTGAAAGAAATGCAAATCTGTATTTTTATATTCTCTTACAGCCTGAGAATATCTAAATCTATGAGAGGATGTGATCTGCTTCTACTTGAATGCAATGAATAAGGTGTGACAGAAGGACTTTCAAGAGCACCTTCCCACCTCAAAAAGCAATTAAACGTTTGTTTCTTCTCTATTGTGAGCTCTAAGGAGAAGATAATGCTCATTACAGTAACCAGTAAAGGTCAGTATGACATTTGACACATTTGTTGATGGGGCTTACAGATGTCAGTACGGCTATGACTTACTTCCAGGAGCTGTCTCCCTGCTTCTTACCCCAGAAGATGAAGAAATCTCACACCCACATTCCTTTTCTTCTTGGTATCTCTTTTCCACAGAAAATAGGATAGACAAAAACCATTAGCCACTTGACTTCACTTTCTTGCCTCTTTTGCTTCTCCATCAGGAGAGCAGGCCCCTACAACACCAAAGTCAGTGGAAGCTGAATCTGTCTTCAAGCAGAGGCTGTCTCTTTGTTTCTACCCTGTCTTCTGTCCAGAGGCAGTTCTGGTCCTTTCCAGCACTGCCTCCCCATCAGCACAAAGGAATGGAGATACTCATCATTCATGCTATTTCCATCTCTATTTTTGCAAATGTAAAAAAGGGTTCACACAGCAGTTTACGTATTTATAAAAATGGGAAGCTTTTTTTGGACTTGGATTATGTGAGTAGGCTGTAGTCTCCTATTCAATAAAGGTATTTAGTATGAAAATAGTGAAACACCCCAAATCTCATGTTCTGGTCAGCTGTAGGCTTAAGCACTTTGTTCAACTGAGGAGCAGAGCTGAGCAGTGAGCACCATCTTTAAGGGATAAAACCCCCATCTGCAAGGAGCCACTTGCTGCTTCATCATGGTGCTAACAGGCCTTTAAGTCATCACAGCTTTGCACTGTCACCTCCAACCTCCCTTGCTCTTTCCTTCCAACTATGTCTCAGGCCTTTCAGTGAGCCTACTTGCTTATTTATTCTTATCTCAGTTTTCAAATTTTGAGCCAGAACTAGCAAAGGAAAGCAGCTTCTCCAGATGAGGTCCTAGGAATCAGCTACACAGCCTTCAATACAGCACAGTAAGACAGCTGTATTTGCTTCCTCTCCAAACTCAATGAGGATGTGCAAAGGACACAGGTATTGCATGGCAAGGAAGAAAGAAAAAAAAAAAGCGAGATGAATCCTTTGTGGTTGGTAAAGAAATTACAAAGGCCATTTCCAGCGCAAAGAAATTTAAAACATACCTTACCTACCCAGCCTAAACACTGAGCTAAGGTCAAGGAATGTTTTCATGCTGCAGTTCAAGGGATTTTTTTTATCTGTTGCTTAAAACCACAACACCTTTTATGAAATGTTGGTAACCCTGTCCAGTTGTGAACTTAACAAGCAGCAAGAGAAGTCCAGCATCAAGGACCCCAACAGTCCTGCCCTCAAGCACTGCTAGTATACCTTAGGGTATATGTCTCATTGCTGCACAGCTGAGTGCTGCACTAGGTCTTAAGAATACTTTTGGTCTTTAGCTTCTGAGAACTATCATTAGGGCAAACCACTTCAGTGATTTTCCTTTATTTTTAAATCAGAAATAAATATGCAGAAGAGTGAGCAAAGTGTGACCCCAGATCATTGTTTCCGTGCCTGTAGCTATATCATTTAAAACAAGATCAATCAAAAGCCCTACTTAGCAAGTGAGATGCCTGTCTTTAACCAGAGCCAGAAGTCTCAGGAGTACGGCATTTCATTCAGATATAGCAAAAGACTTCTTCCCAAAGAGATGAGGTATTGATTACAGAGAAAAGCAGCTGACACACCCCTTGCCTGCTCAAGCAAGTTGTAAGTTTGAAGAAAAGAAACAAAATGAACTTTGGTTCGACTCCTCCGTGCTCAAAATTACTTTGTGACAACGATTCCCTGCTGCCAACACACACTCCAGCTCTGAGAGCAGGGTTGATGGCGTCCAAGCCAAACACACGTGTGGCTGCAGAGACTCACAGCAGATTAGACAGCTCTTTGTTGTACCCATACATGAAATACATCTGGGGCACCCTGCCTATATTAAGGGCACATTCCTTGGCTGAGCTGATGCTTGTTGAGCACCGCTGCAAGCACCAGTGACACACCTCTGGAGCACTGATACAGCATTTCCAGCAGCTCCCCGAGCTGGCAGATGGAGATCCCTGGGAATGAGACTTGTGAAACAGCCCTGACAGGTTCATATTCTCACTCAGATTATCTAAATCCCAGTGTGGAAAACATACCAAAAGCATCTTTACTCTGAATCACAATTAAACACTCAGTAAGAGGCTGGATTTACAAAAAGCCAGATGCAAGCAAAGACACTCCTTGGTCATCAATGTCACAAGCATCTAAGGAGTCTACTCAAATCTACAGATACAACTGCATGTCCGAGTCCATTTTCTGCCTCAAAGTCCAATACTTCAATCAAGTTGTGCATATGGAATCAAGCTGTTGCTACATTAACTCCCTAGAGAGTCTGTGCTTTCCAGAGACACAGGGCAAACAGCCCATTTTTCAGGAGATTTTTTGTGGTTTTAAATTTCTTTTTAAAAGATTTTTTTTTTTTAAGGAAAATGAAATATTATAAATTTCTATTACAGTGATAGGATCATCTGATGAGAAATTTTAAAAAAATATGATATCGAGTTCCCTTATTGCCCATTTCATTAAATATCAGCCCTTTTTTAGCCACTTTATAATTGGCCCATGAAGAAGGCACAAAAATTTACACTGAATCAAAGTAGAAGGGCCAAACCCAAATGAAATGTTTGGCTTTTGGGTTTATACATCATAGCTTTTTCATGGATTTAGAAGTAAAACTTTCAGCTGAATGTCCAGTTTAACATTAGTTAGTACAAGTTACATCACTGCTTATGTAAATCAGAGGTTATTTGATGGGGCACCAGCAGATTTAAGAAGAGAACAGGTACCTCTTGTCCATGTAGCACAGCCTGACTCCAGCACCTTCCAGTCCTCCCTGTGCTAGTCTCACCACAACATTCACACTTTGCAGTGGTTTAAAGTTTCCAAATCAGAAGCTTTTCTGGATTTTCAATTTCTAGATATCCCCATGACAACAGAGAGGGAAAAAAAAGAAAAAAAAAAGGAATATTCTGAAGAATTTTAATTTTTCCAGACCACATACCAGGTTTAATTCCTTATTTTCTGCTACTATTGTCTATGATCTCACTTAGCAATTTTCGACTCTTCAGATTTACAGCCCTTCCTAGCAAAGTATTTAATCCACAAATAAATGCAACCACCCTTTTTCTGAAGGCAGGGGGAAAATATACAGAAAGCACACAGATGTTTGGCAAGTACATCAAAGCTAGGCTAGTCAGTACAAAAACCCTCCCCAAAACCCCTGAAGTTCTCAGTGCTTTAACAATACAATCAAATTTTAAATATGAACAGAGTGGGATTCCAAATGGGTACATAACATCTACAATAATAAATTAATTGGCAGTGCACAGAAACTTGCACTACAGAGAGCTGTATGCTGTATTAAATGTCTTCACGTGCCACTTCATTCTGGAGACCAGGCACACTGCGTCTGAATAAATCTTTGTTTTTCACATCAATATGAAATTAGGTGAGGCTGGGCAGTGACACCAACTCCTGGCCAGTAGGTATCAACTTACTGTCTTTGGCAAAGTCATCCTCCTGTGTTCTCTGCACAGGTGGAGAACATGGTACTTTGGCTCCTCAAACTCTGCAATTCAGAGCTGACCCACGTACATTCACTGAGAAGCTCTTGGACCTTTGGAGAGCAGAGAGCACTTTACCCCTCCTACAATATTTCATAACTTCAGCATGTAATACCTTCTCCAAAGGAGGACAGATGTGCAGAAGTAGTTTCAGTCTTCCAAGAAGTTTTCCATCAGGATCTTGCTCTTTCTCTGGCTGTGCAGTCCAACAGCATAACCACAGCCCCTGCAAGGCTCGAGATTGGAGGTTGTTGCTCAAGCCATACTTGCTGCAGGCAGACCATCCAGCTGAGGTACTGCCCACTTGCTCCTTGGGTTCAGAGCTGCAGCTGTGAGGAGGGTGCCAGCACACACAGCTACTCACCCTTTTTTTGGGGAGCTTTGAAGAGGGCATCATGGAAGAATAACTTGAGCCCAGCTTGTCATATAAGGGAAGTTTCAGTCAGAAGCCATTATCTCAAGCAGTCAGATTTTTGAGGGAGTAGAGAGCTGTCACATGGAATGGGTGGGGAGAAAGACTATTTTGTTGTCACAAAATTGCATATCCTAGTTACAGGAAAGGAACCAGAAATAATACCTATCCCCATTCATGGGTCTGGTTTTGGGTGCGGTTTTTTTCCTAAATTTTGCAGTCTTTGAAGAGGACAGAGAAGAAAAAAGAAGATTCTGAGCTCAAAGAATTTCACTCTTGGCACACCAAAGCCAGCAGTAGAAATGCCTGGATTTTCCACAGTGGCTTGGATACATGCCACAGGAATAGAAGTCACTTCACAGCAAGGTCCCCTCCATGAGGGGACACACTTCTGATCATTCAGCTTCAGGAAGAAGGGGCTATTTTGCTTCTCACACAGAGACCTAACCTGTACACCTGTACTGCTCCTGCCCAAACAGACTGTTCAGCCAGCCTTGGGGACTAAGGACACAAGCAAGTTTGTCATATTCCACAGGAAAGCATCAAATCCATGATGATGTTCAAGATTAATTACTATGGGCTAAAGTGGTAAAAACCCTGCAAAAAGCAAAAGGAAGAAGCTAATGAGAGAGAGGATGGTTGCATCCTCAAAACTCCAGTGGAAATTCAGGTTTTCAGTAGGGATTTGGAAGCTGAAAGCTGAAAGACAGCCACAAGTTAATTTTCCAATACCTTGGGAAATGTTACTTGTTTCTGCAAATTACCATTAGGACACATAAGCTTTTGCTTACTATCCATTTTTATAGCCAGGAAACCCTGATGCTGCCATCACATGATTGAGAAGTCACTCAAATTCAGCAGAAACCAAACATTCCAGTGTCTTTGGCCATAGCCACTCTACAAAGATCATTTGGGATCCTGTGACATCTGACAGCTTTCCTCTCCTCCAAGACTGACATTAACCAAAAGCCTCTTATCCAAAACAAAACACTAGACAGAACACAGCCCACATTCCTATTTTAGGAAAGTCTGGATTGGAAACCTAATCTGTCATCTTGAACCCATGTGTAGCTGTTTTTGTGTAGTTCAGGAGCCATATGACATTTACAATTTATTCCTTTGAATGCTATAGAAAGCTGGTAGAAGAGGGAGAATCATCAGCAAAATTGACTACAAAATGCAATGCAGAGTAAACTCAAGCACATACTGATCATATTCACAACACTGCTGCCCACCAAGGTCCTTCTGCTGCACAGAAGAGATATGGTTTTGGGAAATAAGAACTTTGTGACAAGTTGAGAGCTTGAAAACTCCTTTTTTTTTTTTTGAAGGGATGCTGGGTATTCTGCTACCACCTCCTCCCAAACCTGCTCCTCATTTTCATGATAAACTGCACTTAAATTTTCCAGAGCTGCTGCCACCTATTCAGAAACCAGTCTTGAGCAGAAATGATGAGGTTGCACTGCTGCCAGTTCTTCAGCCTCTACTTGGTCACACTGTTGCCTCTTGATTCCCTCCTACCAGCCTGCAAATAGTAATTTCTGAACACTTTTGGACAAAATTCCACCACCAAAATACTACTGGCTTTGAAATAGAACAGACAAACATCCAAATACAAATTGAAAGCACCTACTCAAAAGACTCCAGTAGTGTCTCAACAGTCCCTGACTAGTAAACACCTTATATTTTTATTTTAAAAATAATTTTTCTACCATGGTTCTAGGACCCCTTAAATCAACATCAAATTCCACTATGGATTTAGACTTCACAACGTGACTTCACCCCTCCAAACACAGAGTAGGAGTCTTGTGAGAAGGTTTCCCTTCTGCCAGCATCCACTTCCAAGTTCTCTGGCCCTGGACAGCAGAGAAGCAAACCAAACCAAACAGGATAACTGTGTAACAGTGGTCAGCCTCCTACGCACTCAGGATCTTCCTGGCTACCGCTGCATTATGAATATCGTGAGCTGTCAAAGAGAGCTCAGTCCATCTGTGTGCCCACTGGCTTTGAACTCTGTGGGTCACCATGTGCCATGACAGTACAATGGGACAGAAGGCACAGCTCTGTCGCTTCAGGGAAGATTATGAAGCTGTACACACCCAGCTAAACAAAAAACTGGTATGGCCCATACTGAGAGATGGAGAGGTGAACTCAAATATCATGCCCTGTTAGGCACGCAGTTATAAGAACTAGAATGATCAGGAGCTTCTTGTTGACTTGAACAAAGCTGATATTCAGACTCACTCACTGGCAAAACTGTCTAATCAATGAGTTGATCACCGCCTCAGTGTTGGTATCCCTGAAGGGAAAGCAGCAAAAGGGTAGAGAAAGGTGGACGCCAAACATGACCAGTAAGGCAACTCATTTTTCTTCTCCATACTAGAAGCTAGCACAGACAGCAGAGAGCACAGGAGGCAAAAATTAGGGAATAGAGAAGAGGGCATGACAGAGAGATACATTTTAGTTGCAGACATCAAGAAAGAAACTGATTTTAACGTTCCTTTGCCTTTCAGACCACAAGGCACCTCCCATAACTACTGCACCTGGACCGTTTTCAAGGATGCTGGCCACACACTGCTCACATAAACTTCATGGGATTAACACTACAGCCTGTGGGATGAATCACTCCTATATCTTTCCTTTTTTATCCCACATTAAATCTCAAAAGGAAGAAAACAGTGGCTTGCTCATAACTGATTTTCTCTCTTCACTTTCCAAAAACACGCAAAAGACTTGTTACAAATGGGATATTGCTAAGGCTACAGATACATTCCAAAGGAGTACATAGCACCAAAATAAAAGCTCACAAGTTACTTTACGTTGTCCTGACTTCTGCCATCTTTTCTATGGTTATTTTTTGTATCACTGACAGAAGCAGTCTGTCTCATGTGTGAGTTGGTCATAGGTGAGCACTCAGTGGAACTTGCCTTTAGTAATTCATTTTTTCCCAGAGAGAGGTATTGTTCAGCTTCAGAAGTCCAAGATAAGCAGTTCTGACCTCAGTCACAGCCCCAGTTAAACAGGGGTGACTACAGCCATGAAATTTGCTTTATTAAGTGATGGTTGTTTTTACCAATCTAGGTCAAGCTCAACTACAGCAATTGAGGCTCTTTCTTGCCAACTCACTTGCAAGAAAAACATCAAGTACCAATGGATAGTCTGACTCCAGAACTCTACCTTATAAGTGCATTTCTAGTCCATCCACCAAGACCTGATGAAGGCACAGCTTTAAGACAGCTACAGAAAAATGCCTCAGCATCACATTGTCAAGGTAAAGCTTCAGTCCCACAGAAACATAGGATTTCGATTTCCTTAAATTGAGTAATGTGCTGTGTTATATTTCTTTAGATCAGAATGTGCTCCTGACAGGAAAAATTAGCAGAGGATTTAGCTTTCAAAAGAGACCAAAAAGTATTAATCACATGGGATTCCCCACAGAAGGTACAGGAGATCAGTGAAAAGGAACTATAAACACAGAAGAATAAATGATACCCAGGAAGGAAGTTGCTAGTCTCCATCTGCACTCAGTTATCCTCCTTGCAGGTATTCCCTCCTGCAAGGGAAGAAACTTAAGTCTCCACCAAATTTACCTGGGATCAGTCAAATGGTCCACTCAAGAGTCTGCTTAAAAAAGAGGCAAAGAAGAAATAGAGGAAGGATTATATGATTTGGGGAGATGGGGAAATATTGCTAATTTAGGCAAGTTTCAGCTGTACCAGATGGTTTTCCTGATGTATCAAGGACCTGGCTCTGTTTGTCTACAGAAGCCAGAGCAGCTCATCTGGCAGCCTGCAGCCATCAACAAGTTGCAGATGAGTTTGGCCCAGTCACTATTTCTAATCTTGTTGCTGCAATGCCCCCAAGACACACTTGTCAAGGGCAAGTGCATGCCTAAGCACTCAGCCTCTGCTGTGTCTGCTCATTAATTGGTGGAAAAAAGGCCCTTGTGCAACTCAAGTGCAACATGCAAGGAGGTCCCAACGCTGGCATCTGTCACTGCATTACAAAGGGTGGCTACGTCTCATCTATAATAGGAGTTTCTCTGAAAACACCAGCGTTTTCCATCAAATGTCTCTACACAACAATTCCTGGTAACCAGAGCTAAATTTGAATCAGTGTCATCAAGGATCTTGCAAACCATCCCCAGAACCATTAGGTCTCCAATATCCCACACGCTGCAGACAGTGCCCTTATTGTGGGATGTTGGTTTCTGTTTAGGATTTTTTGCAAGGGAGACTCTGGGGTGGCACAGGGAACGCAACACCCTTTCATGTGGTTGGCTCTCAAACCTGGATACTTCTGTAAAAGAGATACTTAACTTCCCAGTTCTCAGTTGAGTGGAAGGGTTCACACGCCAATCCCAGAAGCTCGCTTCTTATTTTAAAACCAACAGGCTAACAGTCCCGGAAGTGTATAGTCAGCTCTAAAAATACAGACATCTGGAATGACCAGTGTGTAATTTAACTTGTAGCTGGTACAAGAACCAGTTCTGCTTGCTGTGCTCAGGAGAAACAAAAGAGGTATTTTCTATAGGAGTCAGTTATCCCATTTGCCTGGCAATGAAAATAGCATCCCACTTCTGTTCATTCTACATTTATTCAAGGACATTTTGGTCACAGAGGTCTACTTGAAACAAGAGAACAATTTGCAAGCTCATCCTGAGCGTACAGCCATCTCGTAATTTTGGTTCTTCATACTCTGCAGAGAGTGTCCTTCTCAGTAATGGTAAGGAATTTTAGTCAAGATTAAGAACAAAACCTCAAAGAAACTGTCTCTTGGACTCCTGGTCCTGTTTTCAAGCACAGAAGCAAGTTTCACCTTCTTTCCTGTGAGTCAGTGTGTGCAGTCTTCCCCTTGCCAACACTCAGAGATACAGATTCTTCTGAGTGGTTTCCAAGACACTGAATAAACTGGCCTTGAGTTTAATCCAAAGGTTTCAAATGATCATTGATGGACCTTCCCAGGTTCACATTACCCATCCTGAATCTCCACTTATACTTGGTAAGATAAATGAGTCAAGTCTCTCTAAGTAGCTCTGGTTCTCCTCATGCAGGGAGGCCTCCAATAACATCCAAATGCTATAAAAGGGAGATTAAAGTGCTATTTTTGAATTTACCAGAGTTCAAGTCAGTGACTCAGGTTTAAGATGCTCTTCTTCCAATCTTAGGATCACCACTGCATGGAAATTTACCCTGCACCCTGCCATCACCTCCATCGTGTTTGAGCAGGGATTGTGCTCAGGGCTTCCTAAGTGTGGTGGTTTTAATCTAGGCCTTCCCTGGTTACCAGTTTGTAACCAAGGAAGGGGCAGTGCTCCCAGTATTCCATACGATTTTTACGTAAATCGTGGTATAAATAAAAAGAGAGGAGTGGCCTTCGTTCTTCTTCTCTTCCGCCGAAGTTCGCAAACAGTGGGTCCCTGCGTTGGTCTCGCTTATCTAAGGCTGAGGCCTGCAGCATCCACTGACCTGCCACGTGAAGACTTAGGGAGTACTAGCCGTATGTATGTCAATCCTGTTTCTTTCTAAGAGATGTGGTGAAATTCGTTTTACTAGTTATTTTACTAATTCTCGGGTTTGATTGCGCATATCTATTTGGTGTCCCTTTTTATTTCCTTTTATCCCTCCTTCCCCTTACCCTATTCCTTCGGGAGGTGTTTGAATTCCCGTTTACTGTGTACATAGCATCTTAACTGTAATATACATAAAATATATTTTTTATATAACTAGCTTGATTTTCAAATTCTTCAATTTGCATAGTTTTTCTCCTTTGCCCTGGGGGAAGTAGAAAGGGGGGAAGAGAAAGGCTACTACTAGAGGGTTGAACACTTGACAGGAAACCAAGTCCGAACCATCACACTAAGCTTGATTTCAGTTTCAGCACGCTGAAATTTGTTATTCCAACTGCCAGGTTTTGTCCCTGAGAGGTCTCATCCTTTAAGAAGGATACATTTCACCTGCACATATGGTCACCATTTGAAAGCCAGCGCAGTGCCCCAAGACCTGGACATCAAATCATGAAGGTGTTATCTTACACTCGTCAGCACAGATGTGTGCCTGCCAGCATTAGTCTAGCTAGTCAAGCTGCTGCTTATCATGCAAAGGCAGAAACTTACTTTCTCTTTTACCCAAGTTTCAATCCAGCCTGGGATTCTTAAGCAAACATATGGCAGCTGTATTAATATAGGAGCAAAGCAAACAAAGCAAAAGGTGTCTACAGCACAAGTGCACCCAGCATTGCTCTTCTGCTCCAGCCACTGATAGGCTTGCATTAAATCCCATCCCACCAGCGTGCCAGAAAGGGTGTGCATGTGTGATGGGAGAGAGGAAGAGAGAAGCAGGAGGTGGTTCTGCAAACAGAATTATAACAACTTTTCAAAGCAACAGGTTAGGGCTTTCCAAGACACATTCACATTGCAGGGAGAAATAGGAGATAAAGATTCAAGGGAGGTCTGGGAAATACTTGCCATGATCACCAAGCTGAGGTTTGACTATGCTGCCAATAAAACTACAGTTCAGTTTCATTTGAAATAAAGTAATGTCCCATTGCACGTGAAACTTTCAAATGAAGTCACACACTATCAAGATACAAAAAAACCTGAACTGGTCAATAAAAATAGTAATGAGAAGCCAGTCAGTAAAACAGAGATCCAAGAGACCCCATCTCATCCCTTGCCTCTTCCAGAACTGCTTCAATTAATCCAACATCTTTCTACTAGAAAAATAATTAAATTCTCCATTAAGAATGCTGGGAAATCTGAGACTGAGGCGTGGATGGGAAGAGTCAACATACACCCCTCTGTCAAGCCACCTCCTAAATCTGATTGTATTATGAAACTCCTATAGTTACTTCTATAGG
This sequence comes from Empidonax traillii, assembly GCF_003031625.1. Taxonomy (NCBI): domain Eukaryota; kingdom Metazoa; phylum Chordata; class Aves; order Passeriformes; family Tyrannidae; genus Empidonax; species Empidonax traillii. The sequence goes on along the minus strand of NW_020955767.1, from coordinate 719,262 downwards.
TTTTGCTAAATCTGGAGACGGATGAGACACTGGTTTGTGGGGAAACTGAACTCTTTTTAACATGAAAACCAAAAGCATGGGGTTATGTTGCTGGTCATAACTGAAACATGTCTGCTAATGATTACAGCTTCCATTTTGCTGCCAAAGTATTATTGGAACTGCTTATTTGCTGTGCAGCTTGGGGAAAAAAAAAATCTCTTCTATCCATTATTAATCTTGTCCTCATCTGACACAACAAAACTGCACCATCAGTCTTTTGCTTACTTTGAAAAACAGGCCCGAAAGTCACCACAAGAGGCTAAGTCTTTGTGTATAATTTCTGTCTTGATTAACTAGAACAAAGGGCAGAAAATATCAGTCATTATGCATTAAGTTTAGTATTTTGAGGGCTTATTTAAAGCCATTTCAGTGACTTGGTTTCTTAAATGAAACCTTAATAAAACAAAAAAACTGAAATAATTTTAAATAATTGCTTTTACATTTTGGTTGGGGTTTTTTGTTTGTTTGGTTTTTTTGGTGTTTTTTTGTTGATTTTTTTTTTTTTTTTGGTTGGTTGTTTTTTTAAAAGTAGTCACATCTGAAGGAATGCAGCTCACAGGGTAACTATGGGACTCCTTGGAAGGTCTCAGCAAAATCCTTGTATCTTCTTGGCCCCAGGTAGTTTCTTTCAGAAGTGCTGAGCTGGTGACCTATTTGGCTGACATAGGACACTCAATCACTACCAAGTTTATGTATTCTAATATGAAAAGCAGATTTTTCCTTGGAAACATTTTCTTGGGGCAGGTTTCAGGGTCCCACAACAGGCAGTGACTGCATAAACAAAGGAGGTAATGAGCAAAGGCTCCAACCAGGGATGCTCCTTTTTTTTTTCCTTTCCAGCCTGCCATCCTGGGCTCCAAACAGGGTATGCAATAGAAACAGAGAATTTGACTATCTGCCTAAGCATAAAATCTTAGCACATAGGATTGAATGAGAAGAGAAAGAAACTTTCTGGCAGGTGGAAATTTCAGAATTGAAGTTTTCTGAGGCCTGGTAGAAATCCTACAGTTCAGGAGTACCTGGATGTGTTATATGGCAAACTTAAAAGTAGCAGTGCTTGCACCTTAACTTCTCCATGCTTATGATGTGCCCTATTCCTCTGAGGCCAAATTGCCTTTACACACAACTGAATCTTCAAGTTTGTGGTTTCAGTGGTCACATCCCACCTCGCCCCCAGCAGACAGACTAATAGGGTGGTCTCAGAAGTCCTGGAACAGATTTCATGCCTACAGCTAGCAATATGAAGTCCAGACAGGCTTGGTTCCTCTCCTGCTCATAGAGGGGGTCTTAAGAGTCTCAGTGGCTCCGATACAGGGAAACCAAAACAGATGCAAATAAGAAACCATCTTTGCAATGGCTGATACCAGTTTTATTCCCCCCCCTCCTTTGAACTATTTTTCTTGTGCTTTGGAAACAAGAAAAGACTCCTCACGTGCTGACCTGGCAACCATATGGAACCTCTTTCAGTCCTGCCTGAGTGAAGGCTTTTCCCTGGCAAGTGAAGTTTGGCTCCACTGGGTTTTGTGAGGAGTATTTCTCTCGCTGGGCTCCCATTGCTATTTCTTGAGAGATTAGAGAAATGTAGATGTTCCCTAATCTGCAGAGAGATTGGAGATCTAACTACAATTAAATGGGTAGTATTTTGTTCCACATCAAGTCAGGTGGAGGGAAGTTTAAAAAGGGAATCTGTTTACTTCAGTGGGATGCTTAGATGACAGCATAGCAAAGACTCAGCCCTGGAGGTAAATATTTAATATATCTGGAAACTTCTATTCACAGCAATCACCCTTCTCCCAAGCTTTGAGGAATTTGGGGGTGTGAGAGAGTTGTCCCACAGAGGCATGACATAGGCTAAAAAAAGGGGAAAATGAACGCAAAAGTCAAAGTGGTTGGATTTGAGATGTCTCCATAAAATGGAAACATCTCCCCCCTCCACAACTGAGGTAGTCCTGACAGAACACCAGTTACCCAAGATTCTGAAAAACAATGGAAGTAGGACTAGAAAAATTAACACAAACCACACACTATAGCTGCAAACATTTGAGAAAATATGTTCTAGAGGGACAATTTCAAATTGGAAGTCGTTTTATCAATCTGGAGAGATATTTCTTTAAAGCAAGTTGAAAGCAAACACTACATAAAAGGGATCTGACAGGTACTATTAAAGAGGAGAATGTTGTAGAGGAATATGAACCCGTGACATCTTGTGTCCCTATTACTCCCTAGAAAACTGTTCTTTACCTTTTATAGGAATATGAAGCAGGCAGTGTTGCTTAGAAAATAGTAATTTGTTTCTTACTACACTTAGAACTTCAATTATGAACCGGAGGGAACACCAATACTAGTTAACTTCTGCAAGGCTTTATAAATGCACTGAAGGTCACTCTAGTATGACATTCAACTGCTCCCAACTCATATGGGACCAAATAATACAAGCCACAATCAACAACTCCATCCCAACAAGCAAAACATCCCTAACTAGCAGAGCTCCAGAACAGCCTGGAGGTGTCCCAGGAAAGCTTCAGCAGAGCCAGGCACTGCAAAGGGCAGAGTGTTAGCAGACAGCCATATTTCAAGTGTTCTTAATGAGCTTGTCATCAAGGAGTCAGAGCAAGTACCAACTGCAATTCAAAGCTGGGCAAAGAAAAACCAAGCAGGGATGTCTCTGAAATGTGGAAGAGCTTCCCAGAAGAGATGGGAATGTCACAGCACAGTTAATGAGACACTCTCCCCTTGTTACAGGGTTGGAACAAATATTGCCAGTAGAAAAGCAGGAGTACACCTTAATCCCTTTGCACAGTCACAAAACAATAGGCATTTCAGAAGTGGCGATGGAGAACAACCTCTTTGCCACAGTGATAGAGGACAACTATAAAAAACCAGAAAAAAACAACCCTCTGGTTCCAACACATTTCAAGCTCTTAAACATAGAAACAGATGTCAATTACCAAGTGGGGCAGAGGAAAGCCATTTCCACATCCCAATACAGCAACAGAAATATTATAACACGTTCCTAATTCAAGCATTTTGCTTTATGAAGCAACATCCCCAGCTCAGCTGATACGATGGTGTGGTGATGCTCAAGCAACAGACAGGTCAAGAAACTTCACTCCCAAATAGCTTATCTTCAAACCTATGTATAGGGCAGCCTTGAACAGGGGCTCAGATGTAACTGCTTCAGAAATGTTGTGGCATGATTCCCCTCTGGGCCCAGTAAAGGCAAGTTAAATTCTGAAAAAAAAAAACTCGAAAGAGGACTTCAGCCATACCAACATCCTTTGACTGTTGAAAGTAAAACAGCCAGAAAAAGAAAGCAGCTACCATCCTCCTTACCATTTCCTTTCAGAGGCACAGAGTTAAATATTCAATCAGATTGGGAAAAAAAAGGCAAGAAAAAAGGGGGTCGGAAAATAGCTTACAAAACAATCACCAGAGAGGTCAGAGTAGGCTGTCAAGGGCTGTTTCCAGCTTAGTACATCTGCTAGAGTCATTAGACAGTGTCACCCCACCCTTGGGCTCCCAGGGGCAAGAGCAGAGGAAGGAGGGCTCCTCCTCATCTCCTGCTGACCCGGCTGTTTCTGGTGTGAGAGTAATTTCTCTCCATCAACTCAACATTTTGCAAACAGGCCACTGGAAGAGGGAGTGCCTGTTTTCAGTGTTTGCAGGGTTGGTCAGGCACTGTATTCCCAGAAAGGAGCTGATTTCCAGAAAAAACTTGGCTAGAAGCAGGTCATCACATCCAGTTTTACCTCTCTGCTCTAAGCTAGCCACAGGATTTTCCTGAAACCAGCACAGAGCCAGAATTAGTCTAAATGTCCCTGTCCATCCTATCAATACTATGTTTCCATTGACTACTTTAAAACCAGGCACCCAGGCTCTCTCCAGAGACAGCAGCTTCCAAGACAGCTGAAGTTTAAAGTAAAACCCACCCTTTGCAACTCAACACACCAACAGGATGCTTTGTTAACACTGTTGCAGAACAGTGCAAGAGAAGAACCAGCTTTGGTCACAGTCTCCAAAAAGCCTGAAGATAAAGACACTGCTGCAGTGAGACAAGTGAGTGCCACTGAGCATCCTTACCCTCAACACAAACATCTCTGAACCTCTGCCTGCCCAGACAAGCCTTTCTCCAGCCCCAGAGCTGCAAGATTTTGAAGGAGAAAAGCATCTCTGCTTTGCCAGCATTGTCCCTGTTTGGAGAGAAAACTCCTACAAACACTGTTTTTTATGACATTAAACAACTTTCCAGTAACTCCTAGCCAAAAATTCCAAATCACCCACCCTGCCTCCTCAGACAGCCTGTGTTTGTCTGCCTTAGTACGCACATTGGGCAGAAAACGGCAGCAGGACAGGAACTGAATCATAAGTGGATCAAGTATCCTCCACTGCTGGGCTGGTGACAGGCCCAGAAAGGCAGGACACATGGCAAGACAGCCCTGCATTCAGGATAGGACACTGAAAGCTACAGAACCTCTGTTTTTGAAGAAGGGGCTCGGAGTGGTCCTTCCTTAAGCTTGGCTCTGCTTCTTAGAGTTATGAGCACTAGTACATACAGAAGTAGCGAGACAAGCTATCCCCAGTATTTTGTGGTGGCCACTCACCTAAACCTGTCCTCTGGGATAAAGCCAACAGTGCTAGAGGAAAGGTGTTTAACCTACATAAGTGTTGTTTCTCCTCCTCAGATTCCAGGCACAGCTCAAGGACTGACCAAGAGGCTGCCATATGAGAGAGTATTTACTTGTTATATCATGACCTTGGTCTCCTGCAAGGTTTAAAATTCATATATACAGCCACACCGGGAAGAAATGGAAACAGAGAACTGAAGTATCTTTCTCAGGGCAAACAGCAGGGCAGGGCTGGGCTGTGTGTACAAACAGAAATCAAGTCCTGTTTCATATCTCATGAACCACACTCTCTTGAAAAGCTATGCAAAGAAATAAGGCACCTTTTAAAGAAAGCCAACATGCACAATTGCACCTGAAATAAAGCCTGATGTTGGCAGTTAAATGTACTGTGTCTGGCAACACATCTGACCAGTGGATGCCAAGCTATTGACAACTCATAAACAAACTAGGAAACTGCATTTGCAATTTAGTGTAGAGCTACAGCCACATTCAAAGCCCAGAAAACTGCTAGTCTGTCACTTATCTGTTAGAATAAACAGAGGTGTACTGGAGTTTGGTCAGGTTTTGCAAGATAATGCCCATGCTCAGACACATTTACTAGCAGTGCACACAGTGCCGTGCTACCCCCTGGGTATAAAGAGGAGGGAATTGTGAAGACAAGAACCTAGAGAAAGAGGTAGAGCAGCAAAAAGCAGTTCCAAGACAGAAACAGTGACCTTCACAAAATTTAAAACAAAAGCCCCACCAACACCAAAGAAAGGGGACTAAAAATCAATGCCACTTGCAAAAACAGGTATGGCACAGGGGATATAAGGATGCAAGATTGATCCATGAGTTGTAAAAAATCGTGTTTCTGTTTCTACCTGGAACACTTTAAGGGTGCACCTTTAGCCAAGATGCAGCAGTTAATTCTGAAAGCACTCTTGGCCCCATTTGGTACCAAATAAACTCACGTACTTAAACCTGGAAAGCAATAGCTTTAAATAAAGGGTGTTGTGTTCCCCATGAAGAGCCAGAAGCCTAACTCAAAACGCCCCCAATCCAAGAAGAGGGAGTTTGCAATAGAGAAACCGGTTCCTCCCCAGGAGTCAAGAGAGCTGTGGCTTCTCTATGTCCCTCTCCTACATCATGACTGCAGGCAATGAGCAGCACAAGTGAAACCAAATGGGGCAGCAGAGAATATTGCCAGGCACACGCTAGTATTCTGACACTGTGCAGACAACCAGAAAGTCCCAAAACCCCTAAACCAGGACTCCCAGATGAGCAGAGACCTTCCTTATGGTGATACTTCAGTACATGTTCCACTCCCCACATAAAGAGCGAAGAACAGCCTCCCTCCCCAGAGATGCCTTTGGGTCCTGAAAAAGCTACACTGGCCATACTAGCTTTGTTTTACGTATTACGTGTACTATAATACTGAAAATTGGTCTGCAGTTATGTAATTGCAAAGGAAATGGCTCTGGTCCTGCTCAGCCCAGCTGAAAACACCATCCCACGCCGCCTCCACCGCAGTCACAGCTCCCAGGGGCTGCAAGGAAAGAGCAGCCGTCCTGCCTGTGAGCAGAGCAGCAGCAGAGGCAGAGCTGCTCAGGATTATGCTTATACTTCACTGTCTGTCAGGTTTTCCATTGCAAACACTGCCGCCACAGTTTATAACTTGACCATTTCAAGCCACATCCATGCAAAACTTGGCAGAGAGGGAGCTGCTCTGGCTCAGTCCCTCCCCCTTCCACCTTAAAGAAATCTGTCAGATTCCTGCTTTAAAGTCACAACATTTCTTTTCTGCAGCAGAAATACATTTTTTAAGTCACTCCACAAGGTTTTTTTTGGTTAAGGTTTAAAAGAAGCCTATGTACTTGACAGACAAGACTTACGTCAACTATTCACAGTTATTCTGAAACAACTCAGAAATGTTTAGATAGTGTTGGACCAGGCAGGTTGCTTACAGTATGCCTTTAAACAAATCACAGTCACTTCTAGCAAGAAACACAAGCCATGTAACTACAGACTTCACAGACAACATCTGTAGAGACTGTAAACCTCCTTTTTTCTCCTGATACATTTGTGACTATTGCTACATGCAATAGGTTTTCCTCCCCAGTTAAGAAAAAAAAAAGAAAGGGATAAATATTCATGAGATACAACTGCACTCTGGGTGTCTTATAATCAGAATTAATGTCTAAAGGGTAATTTTTTTGAGCTAAGATAGGTATTTGCAGCAAAAACCAACTGCTGAAGCCTGGGAGCTGGTACATGATTGAAGATCTTGCTCTGAAGTATAGGAATACGACCGCTTTACTTCAGTCTAGCAAGGTTTTCTTACATTGCAGTTGAAGCAAAAAACAGGTTACAGTGACCCAAAGGCTTCATAACCCAGATGAAGGGTTTTGGAAATTATTCACCACATATGCTACAGTGACCTGCTTTTAAGTCATAATACTGTTCCAAGTCATAACTTTTATTGGCACAATAATGAAGACAATTTATCCAACTCTTTCAGTGAAAGAGAAAACCAATTATGAGACAAGGCCCTACCAAATGGGTTTGCATATATGTCTGTGAGACATATTAAATACTATCTCTTCTATGGGAAAAGTAACACAGAGTAATACTATACTGTAAGTGCAACACACTTACTTGAGATGAAGCTAAAGTAGCTTGATGAAAACCAGATAAGACTTCTACACACTGTCAGAATTTTTTCCCCATTCTACCTCTGCCCTATACACTGGTCTTTGAAAAAGCCCAGCTTACTTCCTTTCAGGAGTGCACACAATTTGGAGGCAAACATCTGAAAAGATGGTACCTCTAGCTCAGGCCCTAGAAGTGTGCAGAAGACATCCAGCAGGACGTCTAACATGCACCATTGTTTGGAAACTAGTTTTGCAGTTCCTTGAGTAAAAAGCATAGGGACATTTGACCAGTAAAAATAAGGTGTTTTTTCCCTATGAAGGCATGTAACAAAGCCAAATTAAGGTATTTCCCACTGCAGAAAACAAAAGAACCATTTAAGTGTCCCTCAGCATCAGCAGGCAAACCTGTTCAGGCAAGGTTTTAAAATCAAGCAGTCATCTGTGCCTTTTCATATCAAACCACCCCAAAGCACAGTTAAAGAAACACCCATATGATATGCTATATCCATGTATATTCACACAAGGAAGTTTGACATACTGGCCCAGCAGAGAGCATCCAACATACACTCTCCAATCTGATGGGACTTCTCAGCCATCAGCTAACAAGGTATCCAGCCATTTTGCCTTCCTTTCACAGAAGGAACTGCCCCTGCTGCAGGTGACATCCATAACACCTTGCATCACCTTTGTCTGGACCAGAAGAACAAGCCTAATTTATACATCGCAGCTATTGTTTCACAACACTTGCAAGCCACCATAACAATACAGTCAGATGAATTACTACACATGTGCATAGTCCAATAATCGTATTTTCTTGGAAAATACATCCTTATGTTCTTAGAAGTCGTGATCTCATCTCCTAGGTTCGATTGCTTACACTAAGCAGTTTAAAGAGTTGACACTTACAAAACTTTTTCTAATTTAATTACATGCCATTCATAGGTTTAGCTATAGCTGAAGAGACAAGAAGTCATATTATTGAAGTCATTTGTGTGGTACCCCTAACCTAGGAGACAGTAAGAGTCCCGTTCTTGGAACTACAAAACTATGATTTCCCTACCAGTACAGTTTCAACAGGATCCAAGCAAGTGATGCTCTCTCCATCACCATTCTGTGACTTATGTGTTTATTTGCCTTTTTCCTTTTTAAGATATACATATACCTATCTTATACATATAGGACTATAAAGAGTAAGATCACAGCATGGAGTTCCAGGCTTCAGATTTTCTTTCTTGTTTACATGGACATTAAGAAATCTGACTGCCAAGCATTAGAATATGGTTTTAAGAAGTGTAATCCGTGTTCAAGGATGTTCCCTTAGAAGAGTCACATTTCTGGACCCGCTAATTAAATTCAAACCCTGACATTCTCCATTTCTGTCTCCCCATACCATGTGGTTCAATACAATATGGTGTGAACTATGCAAGTCAGAGAGGCCACAATAAAAGAAAACACAAAGGAACTGTAACTGAAATTTAGACACTTCTTGCATTATTTACAACCCAATTCCCATGGCTCCATAAGTCATTATCCAAGACAGGGATATCATGAATATAAATTGCCACAATATAATCAGGCTTGCTCTGATGGCAGTAACACCCACTACTGACAATGAGGAGCCCCAGGCTTGGAAGGGAGGATGCTTGTTCACTAGCCCAGACACTCTTTAAAAAGCTAAGACATTTTCCTCCCCTTCATTTGTAACTATTGTTTTAAAGTGGGGCAGATGAGCAGTTTGGTTTCTCTTAGTTTTGCAAGTGATACAGTCAGTACCCAGGAGACAGGCATTTCTGTGCACATTAGCCAGTGCATTTCCACACACTATCCTTTTGGACACCACACTAAATCACCAGCCAGCAAATAACTGCATCACTTTGAGCCAAACAAGCATGAGGCTCTCATACAGCAGAGAAATTACCACTCCATTAAAAGAAGGAAAAAAAAAAAAAAGTACAATGCATGGTCATCTTTGTGGATAACCTGGCTCAAAGCTCTGGAAGCTGGATTTGAATCTCAGATCAGGGTGTCCTAGTTTCCCCAAGCTCTGGCGTGCCCAGCAGGCTCCAGAGCCAGCCAGTCGTGAGAGCCCTGCACGTGGAGGTACCACGACGTGAACATTTGCTTGGACGGCTCCAAATGTCAGCAGCTCCTCTGGATGAGGACACACAAGTCACGAGTGGGCTGGAAACCAGTCCTGGACAACAGCTCTGGATTAATACACAAGAAGTGCTGGAGGGAAGGAGGGGGAGCTGCTGAAGACAGGCCGTTATTCAAACCAGGTGCTAACCAACTCCAGCCACTCACACGTACACAGTCTCCTGCATCAGTTTTGCCCAACTCCAAGCTACGAGGCATCCAAGAGTTAAAAAATACAAAAGGCATCTATACAAACACTTGCCAAAAGTCTCATTTTCCAAGTGGAAGCTGGTTGTTCCACGAATGGCAGAAGAAAGGATTGCATCTCGCTTTTACATGACAGTCTCTGCCTCCTCGCCTCAAAATTCCCCAATTAACACTTCTGCAAGAAGTTTTGAAACTGTGCATGGCCACGTATTTATCTACGCACATTCTCTCCCCTCCCTACCGAGCTCTGGGCCATGGGCTAGGCTGTCAAGCCAAGTTTCATCCCAAGCAATTTTTAAACACTCATCCTATAAATCCTCCGAAAAGGGAGTTAGTAATGGAAATACTGACAGAAACTTGAAGAGACAGCAAGGCAGCTATAGCAGCCTACTATACATCAGCTTCATTAGGTGCAGATCTTTCCCTCCTTCCCCTTCATTTTCCATTAGTGTACCTTGGCTAATTAATACACAAAACCTATGAAACATTCTTACAGTAGAAGGCAACATTTGGCCCCCAGCCCAAATCAACATTGAGAAACTTCAACATCCTCTGCCAGACATAGTAATTGTACCAGATGGAGCTAACATACAGCTACAAGCAGTGATGAGGAAACTGAAAGCAGAGGAACACATGCAAAAATCAAACCACTGGAAGAGGGAAAACCAGCAAATATCACTTACCGCTTTCGTTTTTCTCTATAACATCCACGACCTCTCCAGCCTGGAGGCTGATCTCAGAATTCTCCTGCTTCTCATAGTTGGACACCACCACATATTGCTCCAGGATCATGGGTTCAGAGCTAGCATCAGCACCTGGGGAAGGGAAAAAGCAAGCCGTAAGCCAGCTTCCAGCCATGGCTCCTTGAGAGCGACCTCCGTCCATCCGATTCAGAATAGGCCAACTTGTCACCAGAGCCAAGCGAATCAGCAAACAACCTTGGCTCGCAGCATATCCCCAAATGGCTGGCCATATAGAAACAGCCTCCTCTGGCCCACAACCCAGCAGCACAGAGGGACATTGGAGAGAATAAGAAGAAAAAAGGGGAGGAAAAAAAAAATATAAAAAGAAGCCAAAAACGTGAATCAGTTGTACAGTTTCATGATGGATTCTGAAAATAAAGCTCTCCCCAACATGGTTTCCACAATCCTTGCTCCCATTCAGAGAGAAAAATCCTGGGCAGAAGCAGTATAAATCCACAGCTGAGCCATCCCCCCAGAAAACCCAAAGAAAAAACAGCTCTCCCCTTGGCGGCTCAGCTCCTTCTCCACTCTAAAGGCTTGAGCTGAAAGTCAAGAGGGGGCTGTAGATGCCAATCATATTCGTCTGCACTGCAGCCCTTAAATAGAAACACATGAGCGGGACTGAAAGAGAGGGAGGTGGGGTGGAGGGAGCGAGGAGAAGGCGGGGAAGAGTGTTTACTTGAAACAGAAGAAGAAAAAAGTTATAGCGCCAGATCCCTGCTCAAACACGGCCACCCCCTGCCTGCCCCCCGCCAGCTCCGCAGTTCCGCATTCCCCGCAGCAGAGCAGCCCCGAGCGGGACAGGGGCACAGCAAGCTCCTGCTCCCCCTCTCCATCGCCACTCCGTGCCTTTTTGGAGCTCTTGGAGACAACCCCCCCAGTTGTTTCGTTTCTCTTCATACCAGCTTTTGGCTGTCAGAGCTGCTTATGAATGAGAGCAGGCTCTCACACAAACAGGGGCCAAGAAAGGTGCAAAATAACCGTTCTTCTCCCTTCCCCCATACTGCTGATTTTTTTTTTTTTAATTTTTTTTTTTTTTTTTATTTCTGACTTTTTCACCCCCAAACCAAAATCATGCATTTCGAGGTGGAGTCACGAGGCAGGCACACCACTGTGCCAGATGTGGAGGGAGACCTTGTGCCTCTGCTCGCCGTATGAGACGCATCTCAGCTCTCGAATGCAACATAAACAGCGCAGATGGGGCCTCTGCACTCCCAAGCCCAGGCACAGACTGATTATGCTCTGCCTGGAAACTGCCTTGAAAAGCTATGAAAACCTTTTGGACATCAGGGTTTCTTAATCTGCCCTCATTTTACACACTCTTCAAAGTGTCAAGACCAGAGCAAAAAGCACCTCCAATTTACAGTGTAAGAGTCAATGTGCCTTAATGCACGATTATTTTACAGGTTTCCTGAATTACAGCAGTTTGGGACACCAGCATTATTATATTATTTTACATATTAAGAGACAATCACTCTGGATTAAGATGCAGATGGAAAGGGGAGACAGAGGCAGATGTATGACTTGCTGAATTTCCCATCTCATGTGACAGAGGCAGAACCAGGAACAGACTCCAGGTCTCCTGAATTTCTGATGACAAATTGGCTACAAGAGAGGGGAAGGAAGCAGCATGGTCTGAAACTGTCCACCAGAAAAGTCAAGGGACTGACAGCCAAGAACAGGATGCTGGGCCCTGTATTTCCAAACCCAGGATGTTCATATGCATTTGGGCTGGAGATGCAAAGTGATTCTACAGACAAGTAATTAGCATCCCTGCCAAGAAGGAGGTAAAGAGGTAAATTAGCATCCTGTGAAATAAAAACCCTAGAACAAAAAGCAATTAATTCAACTGTTTCCTGAAAGGAAGCACTATCACAATGCCTCCCCTTGGACCACATTTAAGAAATCCAGAAAATTAGAAGACTTCCTTGCTCCCTAAGCGTGCCTCTGACTCTCCTCAAGTTACATAAGTTAATCTTCTTTAAAGAGGAGTCATCTCCTCTAGAAGTTTGTGTTTAAGAGATTTAGCTTTTATATAGATAGTTGAACCACAGCCAGTAGTAGGGATAGGGGGAGAAGACCATGAACTGACAACATGGAAATTTATATTAAAAATTTTCACCATAGCTGTCCATTCCAAATAAGCATTATATTTCTCTTCATGATGAATTGACTTATGCATTCTGGTTTAAACCAGTGCTAGTTGGGTAGCCTAGAGTGCAATAAGACTCCTTCCCATGTTTCCAACATAGTCCTTCATCTAGTTCAAAATGGGGCAGCATTATAACCTTCCTTTGACCTATTTATACAAGTAACACCTACAACCCCTCCTTTGTTTTTGTCTTCTTAGGTTGAATACAGGTTCTTGAAACTGAAACAAAAGCCATCATGCCTTTATGGTTATGCATGTGCACCAGCAGGGAATTCCACATGTAGAAAAGAAAAATAAGGGACCAAACAGTGGCAAGAGGAGCAGGGGACGTGTAGAAAGCTAACTGCTAAACCCACAGCCTCTAACCTCCTAGACAATTTTCATTGGAGTAGAATAAGAAAAAAAAAAATCCAAAACACAGCACTGGCTTGGTGGCAGGAACAGTGTTCATGTGATGCACGTGTCCCTCCCGGGAACAAGGAGAAGACCAGGCTGGAGCACAGGCTGGCAAACACTCCACCAGCAGCCACTGAGGCCAAGCCAGGAACCGTGTGCCAGGGGAGCGCCCTTGCCAGGAAACATGGAGAATCCACCCCGACTCTGGCTTAAAAAAGAAAAGAAAAAACCAAACAACAAAAAAAAACAACAAACCAAACCCAAACAACATAAAAAACAAACAAACCCAAAACAACCCCCCAAATAAGTAAATAAAGGAAAAAAATCCAACCAAAAAAAAAAAAAATGCTGCAACCCAATTACAACAGCCCAGCAAGACAGTTTATATCTGTATACAGACATCTGAATCCAGCAAGACTTTAAAATGCTCGTTACTCCGTCCTGCCCTGGGTAAGCTACTCACTGCAGGAGGATTTCTTTGTTGCTACAGTGGTTGGAGGAACATATACAATTAAGAGATTGTTTTAACAGAAGCTTGTATAAGTGCTACAGGGCTCCTATTAGGACCAAAAAAATAGGGTGATAAATTCCATGGTCTAGGAAGTAACCAAGGTCAAACAAACTTGCTCATTTACAGCTACAGCAGATCATGCCTAGAGGATATCCTTCTTTTGAGAGGTGGGGTCCCTGTGGCTCCTGGAATGATGCTCACCCAGGATTAGGTACTGCACAGTAGGGAAGATTTCAGTAACAGAGCAAAAAAGGAGGAGGAAGAGGAGGAAAGACATAGATCGTTTCAGTAATCAAAAGCTTTAAACATTTTCTGGGTAGCCTGGTTTATATTGTTACTACATTCCCTTCAGGCACAGTCAGGAGGGTAAAAGACTTCAGTCCTCCTCAGCCTTCCACTCCCACAAGCAGCTTTAGATGAATTACTCCTCAGTGACACTTAAGATGCCCACAGCATTACTGGTACACTGTGTCAGACTCCAGGCTTGCCCCCCAAAAGGGATTTGAAAGAACAAGACAGACCACACCGCAGGGTGCACAGCACCAACTACACCCACTGCCGTGGGCGCTTCCACATCCCTCCGATTAGTTCAGGTCTCAGTTGTACCACAGGACACAGCCTGCTCAGTGTGAACACACCAGAAAACAGGGATGCAGAGTGGCACGAGTTCCCCAGCAAGCTCACATGCAGACTGCAATGCTGCCCTGACATGATAGCCCTACTTTTTGTAAAAGCATCTTCAGCCCAGGCAGGAGAAATGGAGAGAAGAGGACAGGATGAGGTTGATGTGTCAGGTAAAGGTCCCCCCTCCTCTCCCTCCAAAAAAGCAGAATTAGTGTTTTGGTTTAGCTCCAACTTGCAAGCCCTCCCCAGAGCAGAGCACAAGACAGATTGCTGGCTGAAATAAGAGTTTGCTTGCCTCTCCATTTCTTTTTGCCTCGAGTCCGTTTTCTGGTTAAAGTCTTGAGGATCCCCCTCCTCCTCTCCATAGGGCTCCACTTTACAATCCTCCCGCTCCTCACCTCAGCGAGTGTCTTCCTGGGGCTGAGCAGAAATGTCATCGGAGCTCGTCATGCCCTTCACAGCTGGCACTATTAAGTGACACAGTGCCCCCCTCACCAGGCAGCGAGGAGGGAGCATCATTCCTCCTGCTGTACTCGGAGACCAGCGACTACTGCAAAAGCCTCTTAAATAAGAGCGCACAGCACCCCTTCCAACAACATCCTCCTCCTCCTCCTGTGTTGCAACAGCTAAGACCTACGATGGTTTTGCAATAGCCAAAAATAAAAAACCACCAACTGGACTCCAAAAATAAAATCATCTGGATATGGAAATCCAAGACTCACGATCTTTGCCAGATTACTCTGTTGTTATCAGGCTATAAACATGTCTGTTCTTTTAATCCATACAGCACACAGGCTTTTATATTGCTCTTTTATGATTACCAATCAAGTGTTTACAGATTGAGACTAAACGAATTAGTACTGGGCTGGTCAGTGGAAGCTCTGCAGAGGCAGCCAAAACCACAGAAACGGTCAGTGAATGCCATAAGGGTGACTCACAGCCCAACAACCAACTGGCAGGTAGTCCAGCTCTTCTGACATGGGCACAACTGAGGACACGTGCAGGGTCTGCACACAGGGGTGTCTGGCAGGCACATCCCCGAGTGTTCACGGCATTCCATAGGATAGTGTCAGAGCTCCGCACTTTTCCATGCGTAGGGAGGAGTAACTGTGGTAGCTTGGATCTAGAGCTGCGGTTTCTTGTTAAAGCCAGTTCTTGAAGGGCAAACCTTTATGAATCTCTGGAAAACTCCTTTTGGGAAAGGAGGAAGACAAAAAAAAAAAAAAAAAACAAATCCCAGAATAGCAGCAAGCCTACTTACAATCCTCAAATCTAATTCCTCACAGTGATCATCCGTCCAGCTCCCCCTAAAAATTTTACCTCCTTTCTTTCTTATCAGAAGGACCATATGACTATGATAAATAAACATACCTAAAATTACATGTTTTCTTTGAGCCTCCACTAGTGATTTGTCCTGAAGTATTTTAAGATAGAGAGCTTAGGTCTGCCTAAAAATTGGGTTAGGTGTCTCTTGCACAAAAGATAAAACAGACTTTGCCTTGTAATGCACTCAAAACTATACAAGAGTTCATGATCTCGCAGGGGTCTTGGAAAAAGAGTTCCTAAAATAACCAGTTCCTAGAGTAAGTAGGATGAAACTGATGAAGTCTGCTACAAATCTCTTTTGGGGACAATATGGATTCAGACCAGAACTGTGTTCCTCAGTCTAGGATCTCTTCTATTCAGTGAGGGTGTTTTGTCTTGTTTTGGTGTTTTGGATTTTTGTCCTTTTAATATTCTTAAGGTGCCCTAGGCAACTGGGGCCTTGACTCATATCCTGGATACTCCTGCACTCCAGCCCCCTTCCCTCATACTAAAATTAGGGATACATTTACACATCTATTATTCCTGCAGGTAAAAGACCACTCACAGCTTGTGGCAATACAAAAGGGAATTAATCTCCAACCCTTCCACCAGAAGGCAATCTCCCCCAGTCCTAGAGTTTAACTTCAGAGCTCATCAGCTCTTGGTATAGAAGTCCTGAGCCACAAAGCTTTAGGGACAGAGACAGAAGTTCATCATCACCCATAGCTCCTACAGAAATTCAGTACAAGTCCAGTCTCAAGGTCTTAGCAATAAAAGAATCCTAGAAAAAAACGCCTCTGCCACATTATAGAAGAAAATAAATACTTGGGCAAGTCTATCAAATGGTTATTAAAATATTATCATTTCGGTAATTTCAGAAGTAGGTGACACCCTGCTACTCAATAGAAATGGGGTGGAAAGCAGAAAGGGAATGGTTTTGATCTGACCTCTTAAGTAATTCAGAAGACCCAAAGCCAGAGAAGCTTGGCCTAAAACCTCGTCTGAATCCAAAAAAATGCCGAAGAATAAAACAGGGTTGAGCATTATGCACCCACTGACGGCCAGGTCAGCACACAAATCCTCTCACCCTGGGTTAGCAGCCATGATTAATGTACTTTCTCCCTAAGTGAGCATCCATCCTTCCTCAACTCCACATGTGCTCTGCAAGCCTTTCAGTACATGGGGCAATAGCTTCCTTGCAGGGTAGCCAAAACTCCAGTATTTCTTGTTATCTTTTTGGCTAAACATGCCAAAATCTGGTCTAGACGGTAACTCCATGAGCTGCATTAACTCCCTCCTGGCCCCCTGTGGGGGTGAGCCACACCAGCAGCACACACTGCAACCAAGCAGAGAGTATGACCACCATTCACAGCAGCAGAAAATTATCCCAATGCCTGGATTCATCTCCCAGCAAAAGACACGTGTAGCATTTTCCAGCACTTGAAGAACCAAGATCTGGATGAAGCCTTCAAGAGTGTGGGACAAGTGGCAGCTTTAAGGTAGGCCATGGCTTCCAGCACTGGTGTGTGTGTGATGTACAGCTAAAACCAGCAGCAAAACACAGCCCCTAAGGGGAGGGCCTCAGGAATGAGCTTGGCCCATGGTAAACAGCAGGCACTCTCTCAAGCAAGTGCTCCAGTTCAGTTCTTCCTTCTTCACAGTCCTCAGCAGCACTTCCAACAAAATCCTGAAAAATTCAGTGCTGACCTTTGCCAAGTGGAGACTATTAGTCCCAGGATTTCTATTTTTTATTTTTAATCTGCTAGGTTTTAAAACTGAGCCAAGAAAAATTAGAGGCAGGAGGGTGAAAGTAAGGAGTCCTCTTTCCACTCCTTCTTGGAAAGTTGGCTCTCCAAACAGCAATTCCAACCAACTAGGTTACAGGTAGCAACAGTTAAGAATACTTAAGTATTTGCACACAGATCTGTTAAACTGCTTGGAGATTTTCACACAGCTGCCAAACTGGGTCTTCCACCAGGCTGAAGTCACCTACATACTATTTGCCCTAGTCCTGCTCAGTAGTTCAACACATGGCATGAAGCAGAGTAGCCAAGGAGTTCAACAGCAGTCAGGGTAGCCCATACAGTGCCCCACCACAGCACCTCTCAGGATGTGGCTGTATGGCACCCATCTTTTTCCAGAATAGGAAATTAAACCACTTGCAAGTCTTGGTTAGACTCTCCACTTCTTGGAGTAGGTTCATGACCTCAGCTAGAGCTTGGGCAGCATGAAACTTTCTCCAAGCCTGACACATGAGTTTTTACTGCATGGGTAAAGATCATATCCAAATTCAAGCCCACTTTGCCAGCTTGGCACATCAGGATACAGCCCACGGCATATCTGGACTGAAGAAGAGCTGCTTTGGAAGCTGAGAATTCCTTTGGATGAGAAGCAAACTGAAAGGCCACATGAACTAGAACAGCACGGAGAGTTAAGAACCTGCCAAATGTACATAACACTTCTGAGCAGCACTATATATCAACATTCACCTTCTTGAGTACCATGCAATGCAATTAATCATTTATATTTGCACTATCATCACAGATTTTTTTTTTAAGCCAAACTAGCAACATGCATTTAGCTAAAAGCAGTCAGTAGATGAGAAAAAAATTCGTATTTTGCTTCCTTGTCTTTCAAGGAGGCTAAAAACCTTGGCATTCAGTTTGCCAATTAATATATAAACACAATTAAAAAGTCCCAACAGATGTATTGAGCCAAAGAAACCCCACCTCAGCCTCCAGCCAGGTAATCTGAAGGGTTCTTGTCATTTTTCCTAAGGGACACCAGCTCTTCTGTCTCCTCCTTGACATGTTTCTCTCCTGATCAGTCTCGTTCTGTTTCTGTCTCAACTTCCCAGTGACCTATCAACCAGCAGGCTCCTGTGACTAAATACTTCAGATATTTCTGCACTTTTATTTCTAGCTACCACCCTGAAATTAGACCTATTCTGCTAAGATGAGGCAGAACACCCCCTCCCCGCCTCACAAATTACCCTCAACTTCTGTCAAGAATAGTATTTCTGGAATCAACAGTATTACTCACGAAAAACTTCAGGCAAGTAAGCACTCATCCACTGAGGACAGTGGGATTTTGTTCACATGCTTTGAACAGGGCATGAACTTGAATATTTACCAAATGTGGTATGGAAAGCAGCATGAGTGTTTCCATCTTTCCTTGCCCCAAGGCCCATATGTAGCCTTAAATGACAGGGTGACCAGCCCAGCATCCTGTGCAGACACAGAGTCTATCTCTTAGTTTTTGCCTTGTATGGGTCTACTTCTCCCCAGACCTTGACACCTCATCTAGGAGTTGCTCCCCTGCTCCCTCCTCCTTCCCAACTCCTTGCAAGAAGAAGACTGATGTTCCCTTGAAAATTTTGCAACTTTGTCAGAGTCCCATCTTATTCACATAACACCCTTTCTACTTACTGTGGAAATGCAAAAGAGCATTTCAGAAGGATAGGGAGCATGTAGTCATATTTCTCTGCTTTGTCTTGACTCATAAGATTTCTCAGTTTTGCCCCTCCTCCTCACCTCCATCCCACACAGAGTAGTGAGAGTGCAGCTGTGCAGGTACTTAGCTGGGGCCAGGGTCAACCCACCACAAGAGGGGAAGCTGCTTTGGATTGTGGCTTTGAGTTGGGCAAAACACAGCAAAATTCCAACCACTGCTAGCAGCAGCATCAAGGTGAGGTAGTCACCAGAAAAGCAAAGCTCTTCCTTTATGAGAAATCATGCAGCACGAAAAAACAATTTTTGTGACAAGACAACACATCCTGGTATCCACTGCCAGAGACTCACATTCAAGATAACTCCAAAAATCACACACAGCTTGAACTACAGAATTCTCTTTCTAATAGCATGCAGAACACCAAGATGCAAGAATTTACCTGGAGCGACGCTCTTTTTTGGAGTCTCAGACAAACTGGACATCCAAACTTGAAATCCAATCACAGGGCAGCCAGGAAAACAGAAAGTAATTAGAGACACAAGAAAACAGTTAAAAACCAGTCTGAGTTAGTAAAGACAGCTTTGAAAGATACATTAGTTTTTTCTTAAGAATAGTGTTAGCATGATGGGTACTCAGAGGAAGGTCAAGTCATAAGAATCACCCAGTTAATTTTTATGTGTTAGGGGATTCGCAGAACTGAGGAAACTGATCTGTAGGTGACCCAATTCTTAGATCTCAGAATAGGATATGCCCTGAGCTTATTCCCAATAGGACAGGGAACACATACCAAGAGACAGTTTGACTTATTAAGCCTCAGATCTGCAAAACTATTTAGCTTTGCAGCTGTTAATGATCCCCAAAAGACCAATGGACAACTCACAGAGACTGAGCTTAGCAAACATATGTAAGTTTCTACAAACATCTTGTTACCCTGGAATAACATTAAGGAAAATAAAAATAGACAAATAATGTTCTCCGGAAAAGAGTACAAAGCTCCAATAAAGGTACATTCAAAGTATGACTACAAGTTCCATCCTTTTAGCCAATGTTTATGAGACAAAGATCTGGTTAAGGAGAAAGTTAATGGAATTGCTACCAACAAGGTCAGAAGATTTCCCTCCCCCTCTGTGAAATGGGACATAAATACTTGGCTTGGGATTCTGGAGACAATTTTCTAATACTAAGTATTGCCTTTTTTCTTGAATGCACTGGAAGCATGTTTTAAAACTTAGAAATGGGGGTAAACCTGCTAAGTAAGAACCAGCAAGCATTCCCCTTCTCTGGGATGAGGGAGCAGAAGGGCAGCTGTTACTCTCACATTGCATGGGAGAAAAGATGGAGGAGAGGTGTTTATATGACAATCTAAGGATTTTCTAAATCTGATAAGCAACTCCAAAATGAAATTTGAAAAAAAACTATTTGCAACGAGGAGCCCTGTTCTGGATCTATCATTTTAATAACAGAGAAGATGCACCCTTCAATCACTTGGGAGAGAGAGGCAACTTATACTGGTGGCCTTGTCTATTTGACTTGTTACTGTCTTCTGAACTGCAGAATATCTCCAAGACAGTTAAACATCAGGAACAGATTCTTAGTAAATATATAACTGAGAAATTACTAGCATGATACAAACCTTAAGAAAAAGCTTTC
Source organism: Empidonax traillii (assembly GCF_003031625.1). Classification (NCBI taxonomy): domain Eukaryota; kingdom Metazoa; phylum Chordata; class Aves; order Passeriformes; family Tyrannidae; genus Empidonax; species Empidonax traillii. Next base: position 698,791 of record NW_020955767.1, on the reverse strand, counting down.
AAACTTTCCCAGTGGAAACCAGAAGTCCAAGAAACACACTGCTGCATTTCCTCAGCACTAAGGGAATGGTGAGGTTTTGAAATCCTTTCTTTAGATCAGAGACACAATTTTCATTGTGTAGAACAAAACTGGAATTCAAATGGATTCAGTATTTTGCTTAGTTTACAATAAGCTTTCTAGAGTGGCAGCCTTAAAAAAAAAAATCTGAAGTCTTTCAACCACCTAACTCCCAAACCCATGCACTGCACTGTCACAATATACTACAAAAAGTGTGTTAAATTACAATAATTTACTTTGGACTACCATTTAAGAAAGGAAGAAAAAGGCTTTGCATTGGTAGAGTACAACAGGAAATCATCTGGCAGAGTAACTTGTGGTGCAGCTCATAGAGGGAATACACTGCATGTTTCTATTACAGACTCGGGGCATGCACGGGAAAGGGTGTGAAGGAGTTGTTGTCAGCAACTTGTCTATTAGGTTTTGAATAGACTTCCACTGCCTTCAGGAACAGGATTATGAACTTCAGTCAGCTGTCAGATCTTTTTCCAGACAGAAGAACCTGAGTACAGCAATGATAAATCAAGCAGATGATGTATTGCAGGAGCAACTGGGAAGATTTCAAAGTATGCCCCAATCCAAGCTGGCAGCAAAATGCTGAAACACCCAACAATTAAAGACAGAGGTATTAAGCTGCACTAAACATAAGCTTAGGGCTACCCTAGATCTGTGTGCCCAAGAAGAGAAGGAGTTTAAACCTAGATCCACAGTAGCCATATCTACCGAAATCCCACGTGAGATCTCAAAGAGCCAAACTCACCACAAAAACCCAATTCTGTTAGCCATTATTAAATTTATTTTAAAAACCCAATATTTTTTAAACAAGTTTTTTTCTCCTTGTCAAAACTAAGCCAGAATAAAAGGGCAATATAAGTACTAGTCGGTAAATGATCCTACAGGTCCACAATGTGGGTTTCTCAGCCCAGGAAGCAGCACAAAAGCAGCAGCACTTCTCAGCTGCTCCAGCCTGACAGCAGCTAGATGTGGATGAGGTTGCTTCTGAAGCAGAAGACAGCCAGCATATTTCAGCTGCTCCTGCACATCTGCTTAGCATTAAACTTCCTTCTTGGGATTTTTTTTTTTTTTTTTTTTATTCCAAGACGTTTCAGCTCTAATTGCTACCAGCTTTTAAGAGTCCCCCCTACAAATAATAAAAATATCAGACATTAGTGATAGATTCCACTTCACAGAGAGCTCAAACGAAGAGCCGCAGCAGGAGCCAGTGTACGGGGAGGAGGTCAAAGGCCCCGGCAGCACGCTGTGCCCAAGCCAACAAAACACAAGCTTTGAATGGCCCCGGGTTTTCCCTTTAGGACAGGGTTTTACTGGAATTCTGCATGGGGCTTGGAGCTGGTTTCCAATGGGATTGGTAACGGTAAACGAACAAACCCTTGCTTCCTGCCACTCCTCTCCCCTGTTGCAGCACAGCTGAGCACCGGCTGGTCTCAGATGCCTTGGAGGGGGTGGGGAATCTCAGTATTTAGAAGGGAAATAAAAGTTGCCTGAGTAAGGCAACGGCATCCCAATTCTGCTTCAAACATCAGTCCCCAAACCCCTTGCTGCCGGCTTCAACTGGAGCCAGAACAAACCCCTTCAATTGGAATTATTTTTAAAAGCTCAAAAGAAACATGGATCCATAAATTACTGCTAAGCCACGGGGCCAAGGCAGTTGTGATGCCCACAGAGGAGGTTTTCCTTCGGAGCCACACTGCACAGAAATAGCAGCAGAGCAGGCGTGTCACTGGAAGCAGCTGCTGAACCCCCATCCCATCGCTTCCAAGCTGCCAGCACAGAGCTGGGCAAGCCACAGACAGATCAACTGACTTCCTTAGGTGTGAAAGAAAAGGAAGAAGTTGGAGGGGCAAAAAAGCTTTAAAGACAAAATGTAGCTGGTTGCTGTGGTGAACATGAAACAGATTATTTTAGATTTCACGAGAAGCTTTTCTGCTGCCAGTGAGACTGGTTTGTTTGCTGCTCCTCCCACCACTGGCAAGAGAACAGGCGCCAGACTGCTGGAGACTAATGCTTTATGCTTGTGATACAGCCCCACTCATCTCATTTTAGCAGCAGACTATTTGTCTTGTGTGCAGTTAGAGCAGAGTGAGCTTCCAGAAAAACCTACAAAAACTGAAGCCAGCCTACAGTCAAATGCACGAGTTCAATGCTGCTGAGATCCAGGAGATGCCACATTCATGGTTCACACCAGCACTGCACATCCAGCTGGGTCCCTGCCCCAGCAGGTGCAGAGAAACTCCTCCACAGGCATTTTAGCAGCAGCTACTGATGCAGGTTTCCTTTTGTTAATAACACTGCCTAAAATGTTAAGTTCAATGTTGAGTCCAGGATCCATTATTTAATACTGCTGTCAAGGCCAGAAGGGATACTCTCCTAAAGATTCACAGGTTGCATACCACTGGGCCTATAAGGGACTTTTGTAACAAATATTTTTTTTTAAAGTAATGTATGGCTGTCTAGCCTATTAAGCTACATATTTTCCAATGAAATTCCTGCAGTAATTCCAGGGAATTGGATCATCCTAGTCATGTGTCTCAGTGTGATTGTAGTTCTGGCTATGTAGCCCTTGCCTCAAATGATTTCTGTGCATAACTGAGTAGTTAGCATAGGCCAAAGACAGGTCCCAACAAGTGATCTGGATGTGGCTACCTTGCTTTGGAGGGCAAAGAGTTTAATTACACAGGTATGATCTGTTCCATAGAAGTTGCCTTCCACAGGAGATAGCATTCCTAAGTCCATTTAATTAATGGACTTCTGTTCTAATAGCTCTTTTGTTCTAACGAAGCTCTACCTTAAACATCAACTGGGAATACTAAACTCTCCCAGCTGTTAAGGTGCACCTTAAATTACCATGAAAACAATTATAAGAACGAGCAGCCATACTGAAGAGATGCTGACATCTGAGAGACGGCAGCTTTCCAGCGGTGATCAGTTCTGCAGGTCATTAGTCCTCTCCATGAGGAGGTACTACTGGCTCTGTTACTCAAGGACCACAGTGGTGAGCACTGCTGACTGTTTTGCAGATTTATTTTCCTGACTTTTACACTTCCTGGCTTAACTGGAAGGTTGAAAAGAAAGTTAAAAAAAAAACCCCAAACCAAACACTCCCCCCCCTCCCCCCCAACAATATAATCAGTGATTCTTCTTTATTTCCCCCCTGGAGCTGGGGGTAATAAATGCTGCTTCTGAAGAATGAGGGTGCCCTCATCCCAACAGTGGTATTTGGTAAGCCAGTAAGCAGCAGGCTGACCATGCTGTTCCTTAGAAGTGTCCACTTCACAGAACTGGCCTAGAGCCTTGTTTGCTGCAACGTTCATGACGTGTGGCAGAACAGAAAACAGAAATTAGGCCTGTATTTCAATCTACATTTTGGAAGACAAGCCTACTAAAGAGTTAGTATAAATGAAGTACCACGTTGTCCTGGGAGCTCAGGTGGGACACCTTACTGCCCCGAGCTGGTAAGGAACCCCAGAGGGCCAAGCTCAGTCTACTCAATACAGAGCTTCTTGCTGGGATTTTGCCTCCAATAACATCCTCCTCCTCCTGACAAGGTGAGGCTGGCCATCCACACAACCAAGAGCAGAAAGCTCAGCAAGCTAAAACTGCCCTAAAACTAATGCCCATACCCTTGTGAGTCATTTCCAAAACCTTCGTTCCCCAGACCCATTGACCATCCTTTGTCAGCCTGCTCCAGGTTTCTCTGCCCTAGCCCCTACCCCTTCAGATGGAGCTTGACACTTTGGGTAAATGGGAAGGCAGTAAGATGCAACAGCACTAGACTAGGAGAGGGAGAGAGCAATACTTGGTGTTGAAAACCTCCCCCAGCAACAGAAGTACTTGTACCAGAGAGTTACTCTGACACAGAATCTACGTGTAGCTTACAACACGGCTCTAAAACAGCTTGGAAAGAGGAAAAATGCAGATGAGCCTTCATCTGAACTGGAACCATTTTCACACATTCTTGGCTCACACAATTAACTCATTCAATTAGGCAGAGAACAACAGACAGTCAGAGAAATGGGAGGATGGCACGGAAAGGTTGTGAGTGTTTTGATCTATCTCAAGCACTACTGTTCAGGGCACCCTATTGAACTGCACCATTGATGTTTCTCCCTCCAGGCTCCAGCAAGACCTAAACAAAAACAACAATTGTGCCCAGTGCCTGACCCAGGGTGGGTCTGGTCAGCCATTACACTTCTTAGGTACCACAATGGCAGATTTATTTGGTACTGTAATTTCTGGGCAAGCAGCAGTCACCCCTGTCCCTCACCAGGACAGCTTAAATAAGCTTTCCATGGGATGCTGATGCATCATGTTTAAAGCTAATGTTTTGAGACAGTCCTTGGAGAAATACAGATATAATAACTTTTTGCCCCACCAGGAGACTGTATTTTAAAGTTAACTCTCATACTTGCAGAGATATCTCCTCTTCTATACACTTGAAGCTGAACATCACCTCCATTCCCCATGCCATCTGTTCAAGAGGGCTATATCTTGAAAAAATATTTGACTAGTAGATTATCAAACATACAAATCCAGCTAAAGTGCCTGAGTAAGAGGATTGGCAGCAGGCATTAAATCAGGCCTTTAATTTTAGTCTTATTCATCAAGTTCAGCCCCATCATGAACAGCCTGTGCAGGGCTTGTGCTTGGGAGGAGGCGCTGCCTTTATGCGGGGGGCTGAGGGCAGATGTGCTGAGCTGCAGCGACAAGTCCAGCCAGCACCTTCCTCTGTCCCTGGCAGAAGTGGCTGCCCCAGGAGATGCCGGGGCTCCTCGCCTCCCCAGCACCACACTGCAGACCAAACTCTGACCACGTCCACTTGCCACGTAGCCTGGCGCACGCTAGACCCACACACTCTCCTTGGAAAATGTTCACATCTGGCCTTCACGTGACTAGAGCATGCCTCGGAAATTCATCATCTGGATAACTCACTCCTGCAGGGGAGAAATCCTCAACCAGAGAGCCCTTTCCTGAGCTGGAACAGAGCAGCGGGGCCAGAGGATTGTGTGCTTGACAAACTGCACAGTGACACGCTCACCAGCTGCATTTCATAGCCTCATACAGTCCTTCATCCTTTCTAAAAGTACAAACGCAAAGAAAAACTTAGTCTCAATTTTCCACTCTGCTTACTTCTGCAAAAGCCCATTTTAATCCCATTTGCAGACCCTGAAGTATCCAGGACTCTTTAGCTTTTGTTCTGGCAGCCGTAGCTCATATTAACTCTTTCCACATGGCAAGTGAGGACTCTCCCACATGATCACTGTGGTACAGCTCCTGCACAGACAGTTTTGTAGCAGTTCCAAGTTTGGCTGGGAAGTGCCTAGAATATCTGAATGTTAATCCACATCTAGAGCTGTACAAACTGAGAGCATCACCCCTCTGAGGAAAAAAAACAGCCTCCAGCACTGCCAAGAAAGGGGACAGAGAAGCCCCTAACGCTGCACTTCAAAACTCACAGGTATGTACACATGCTGTGTGGCTCAAAGAAAACTCAGCAACAGTCAAATCCCAACTATGAAGCAGTCACGCTGCCAAGCACAGAACATGTACTGCAGCACTGGCATGTCCAGGCAGAGACACTGACAATCAATGCATACATTATAACTCCTGCTGAATACTCTGTAGATAAAGCTTCCAGCCCTCTTGGGTTAGGTGAGCCACTCCATCCACAGTGCACTGGAGAAGATTTTTCTGGTCATGCAGCCTGGACACAGGCCAAGTAGAATGGGGCAGGTGTAATGCCACACACAAAGCTGGAGGCACAGAGGGTGAGTTTCAGGGGTGAGCGCTCTCAATAGCCCAAGGACACACACCTTACACCCAGGTTTCCTACTCATGAGAGAGATTCAAGTGCTCCCCTGCCTGAGACTAAGTTATTCAAAATGCCCAGGGAAGGTCTGCTCCTCTCAGCCAGCCAGACCCATCTGTGCTGCACATGGATTCCTGCAGTGGCAGAGGATCATCACCCTCCACTCCAGCTCTCAAGTGCATTTCTCACCCGCCTTATCTAATGTGCCAAAACCAAAAGACCGGTACTCTCCGTGCAAGAGAGGAAAAACCCACGCAGGCAGCACTAATACCATCTGCCACCAACAGGCAGAAGTGGGAGGAAGAAAAGGAGCAGATTGAGAACAGGGAGCTCCTTAAAAGCAAGCGAAATGCCAATATGTCCTCTAAGGTACCAGGCGCTTTTTCAGCACTCAGCTTGAAGGCTCTCCGAGGCATTTGCAGGGTGCACACTGCTCTGCCACGGCTGTGCTTAAGCCACACCTCATATTTGCAGGCCTCCCCTGCCTGCCCCGTCTCCCTGCTCTCTCTCCCGGACACAGGGCTCTCCGCATCATCAGTGCTGAACTGGGAACAGCAAAGGAACACAAACACATTCCTTTCCCTAATCCTGCACCCTATCCCCAAACTTCAGTTTAAAAGTCAAGGAGCAAAACAAAAAACCCACACAACACACAAACTCTTTCTCTCTTATCCCATCTTCCTCCCACCCCAGTATATAGGCCACCCAGAAGATGACAGTGATCCTGTACATCTAATGGGCCACATGTCTTGTCAGCAGAAAACTGAAGCAGCACAGAATAAAGTCTCCTATCTGCTCTTCTCTTCAGTAGCCTCAGGCAGAAGTCCAAAGCATTTCAGTTTAAGCAGTGACTTTAAAAATATGGTGTACAAGGAGAAGTGTGAGATCAGCTTCCTCCTGCCAGAATACCACAGGCTGGATTTTGAGCGTGGGATTGGAGTGGACAGATTCACATCTTGACTGAAGATGCAGAATTGGGTCACACACACAGATGCTGCAAGGAGATGAAATCTGCCTGACTTAGCGGCAGCTCTTTCTCAAATCCTGCTCTCTGCCAATGCACCTGAGCACAGAGCAATAGTCCTGCTTTGGAAAAAAGCCCCACAGAATGGATGTTTTTCTAATTATATGAAGAACTTGTTAAAAAAAGACTTAAAAAAAAGGAAATTAGCTGTTTGGGGAATAACTACATCAAGGAAAAGCCAATAAAATGATCAGAAGTTTAGCAAATTCACTACCTGAGAAAGAATAATTCCCTATCATGAGAAAAGGAAGCTCTGACATCAAGGACTGAACTCAAGATGCACATTGAGATTGTTAACTACTAATGTCTTCCAGAACCAGGCCCAAGATGTATATCCACAGTAATTAAATGCTAAGGTTTGTTTGGTCCTTGGTTGCTATGCCTCTGGCTATTCTACCCTTCTTTTATTACTAAATCCTTTATTTTCCTGTTAAAGAAAAAAAAAGCAAAAGCTATGTGAGAACCAAAATGTTCTGCCAGAATCTGCTGTTTTTAAATTCCATGCAGTAATTAGTACGTACAGCCAAGAAGGTTAATCGTATGATGAGGGAACAGATCCTGATTTCTGATCATGAGCAATCTTGTCAGTACATGCTTGTGAAGTTATAAAATAGTGGCTGGCAAACTACCTCATCCAGCTATCCTCATCAACAGGCTAAATGGCATCAAGGAGCCAGTCCACCATCACTGTTTCTGCCATAATGGTAGAAAACAGTGCAAGAAACACAGCACACGCATGTGATTCATCAGGACACAAACAAGAGCACGTGCCTTGTCTGCAGGGATCGTGTCGTACCACAGATTTCTTACAAGGATTAAGACACCAAGTACAAACTACAGGGTTTAAGATGTTCCTGGGACCTTGCCATGGACTTGGACATACTTAGATTCCCATTCACCACCTTAAATAAAAAAAATAAAAAAATTGACCTTCTAAGCTAAAGCTTTTGTTTTGGATGGAGTACAAGGAGACAGACTTCAGAGATAAACACTGGGAAAGGAAAATGACTCAAAGTAACATTTGAGTTAAAAATCACATTTTAGCTTTGTTGCTATCTCCTGGGCTCAGATTCACCAGTAGCCAACTGTCTGCTTTATTAGTCAGGCACCTAATATAGGTAGTCCCAAGACATCTGCTACAGTCACCACCCTGACAGAAGATGCATTGCCTCATGCTGGGATTTACCATGTTAGTTAATTGGATTTTTCAGCCTCTTTAGCAACATGCTCTCAGATTTGTCCCCTTTGAGAACCCATTTAAAAGGCTTAGAGTTCTTCTGACTGAGAAGATAGAACTGAGAGAGATATCAGTCAGCTGAGTAAGTTAAGGCATGCCCATTGTTCTAATATCAAAAGGGCATCCACCACTCCAGATGACATCCCATCAATACTGCAATAACCTTAAGGCAAAGGAAAGGCAACACTGCATCTCAGAGTGAGGTCCTTCCTTCTCCCTCCAGTGCAGTCATTTCCCACAAATATTATAAAATACCTGCCAGGGCTGGAGGCTGCACATTCCCTTCTCTCCCTGTACCCATGTGTAGCTACACAGGCCTGTGAGGCTGGCAGAGCTCCACACACAGTTGCATCAACCAAGCTTTGTCCCCGAGGTCGGTGCCTCAGTCCTACAACAGGTGAAGACAGTTCCAGCCACACAGCCCTGCCAATCCAGCTAATGGCTCACACATTTGTGACCCCACTGAATGATTAAACACACACTATTAATTTTCTCTGTATCATCTCAAAGGAGGCAGTTCAAACTAAGTTAAGAAAATAAAGCTCATTTATAAAAAGAAAAAGCAGGACATGCCATGGCACTGTAAGTGCAAGCAAGGCACATGCAATGTGACAAGACCAAAAACGTTAAGCTGTGAAGTGATCAGCATAGTTCAGCTTGCAAAGACAGCAAAAGCCAAAAGTTGAGCCATTTCCCTCTGTAATTACAAAGGAAGAAGAAAAAACTATCCCTAATAACAAAAAGAAACAGCATAAGGCAACTCCCTGAGGCTGACAGAAATGCACATCCTCAGAAGGGAGGAAGATGGTTTTCCTAGTAAAGAAGAAACAACTTTTGCCATCTGCTCCACCCATAATCCCAAAGCAGCATCCCACAAAGTGATCAGCCACGAGGGCCCTTGGTGTTGTTACAATGATCTGCTTGTTTCTCACTTGAGGCCCTGCTTCTGTCATTGCTGCAACTCTCTCAACTCTACTTAGTAATTTCCCCATTGAGGGAAGAGAGAGCATTACAGATGTTTCTATAAAAAGTTTGTGAAGTAGCTTCCAACAGACTCTGAAGTTTTATTTACTTGCCAGTGGATACATCCTTCCTAGTTTTAGATTACAGGAGGAAAAGAAAGCGGTGATTGTTGTCTGTGTGTAGCCATAATCTTACTAGCCCAAAAATTGGACGTGGGAACCCAGCTGAAAGATGGTTCACTCATCTAGGGAAGCTTCATCAGCATCCTCACTGAGGCAGCAGTGGCTTGGACCAGGTTGTTAAGTTAATATGCTAAGTGCTCAATTACAGCAGCTGTTTAAAGAGACTTCAGCTGTCAGACTCAGCCAAAGCTCAGCCAACTTGATGCAGACAGGAACTGAAGAACAAGGAGGGAAAGGAGACATCGCACACTGAAGGAGCATTAAATGCTATTTTTTTAAAGGCTTACTCCCCCTCAGTTGGAGGAGCATCCTACCACATAGCAACAAGGTGCCAGAGAAAGCTGCTGAACAGTGGCTTGAAGCCAGCTGTGCCCTCAGCAGCAAGCTGGGGGCAAAATGATAACAAAACCCTCTCAGCAGTGGGGGTTTTGTTATCATTGCAGAAGGGGATGGCCAGCAGTGCTTCTGCTAGTGCACACTCAAAGTAGTAAGCACAAGGACTTGGTCCCTTACCGGGTAGGGGACAAAGATCCACACCATTGCTTTGAAAGCCAAGGTGAAGTAGCATCTCTCCTGCTGGGTCTGACCCCACAGTTAGCAAGGTGAATCCTCTCAGTAGTTGAGAAGCACCGAGACTTGGTGCAGAAAAGTTGTAAAGCCCACACCGACTCCCCATTGCCACCAGATACCAGGTCCCAGATGTTTGCTTCACCTTCACAACTGGGAGAGTGACAGCTTTGGTATGAAATCAGCCAAGAAAGATTCTCAGCATGGGAAGAGGGCAAGATGATCTTAATTCCAGGAGTCTGCAGCTTGCTCTAGCCAGTAGGGGGTATGTGGGGGACAAAACGACATCTTTGGGAAGAAACACACTCCAATTGGTTTTACAAGCCACGCCAGGATTAGCAGATATCTCAAGGGTTAATTAGTTCACCATGCACAGATGGTAGCTGGTAGGGTTTGCAGAGTGGATTAACCTAATTTGTGGTTTGTAATGTACCATGCAAATATCCATTACTGGACTTGCAGCGATTCTACCCTTATTTTGATTTGAGGACAGAAAAACCACATAATGGATGCCAGCATAGAAGTACTGTCTGTTTTGAGTGACAAATGAGTAGCTGCTCACTTGGCTTATGGGATCAACAAATTGGGGTCTGAAGAGTAATTCCATCTGGTTTTACTACAGAGGGTCTTTGGATGGACCAAGATGAGACCACTTCTTGTGAGCATACAGAATATGCTCACGGTAACCACTCCTCACAGCACTGACAGATGGTCATAGAGCAACAGTTCAATTGCCTGGAAACATGAAGGCAGCTTTCTGAAGCAGATCCACAGCGTGTCAGATAAAGCCCCACAAGTTCAAGGTATCAGCACATCAGCACACACTGCAGTTTGGGCCACCACAAATGCCCGTGATTTCACAGAGCCTCCGTTACTTCAAGTGAAGCTCCAGGTCCTCAAGCTGACTGCATGCAGGTTAAAGCATTCATGATTAGATCACATCCAAGCAAAGGGCTGTGTGTTTACACAGCCCTTTGCACAAGAGGAAGCCTGGCTCAGGGCTGGCGTGCAGAGATGCCCCAGATCAGTGCAAGGCCCCCTTTTGTTTAGCTAAGGATGTGCCACGCTCTTGCATTTGGTTCAGGAGGTCTCAAATGTTTACAACCAGTATTAGCTGCAGCGATAAATGTTTCCATAACTCCTGTTAAACTCTGAACCTATCCAGTTTCTCCCTTCTCTAAGGGGCAAGCACAGGACTAGCTAGACACTCACTCTGGCAAGGCAGAGGTCAGGGTAGAGGTGACGCTGGCTGTTAGAGGCATTCTCCACATGTTTCTGCAATTGGCCATGCTCGTGTCGTGCCTGCACATGCCTGAAACGAAGCAGCTGTGGGATTCCTGCTGGACAGTGTGGGACAGCTGTGCTGTCCTCCCAGCACATCTTTGGTGAAGACAGTAGATGTGTTCACAGGTCTCATTTGTTGGGAGGTGCTTGCATTTAAAAGTGCAGATTTGTCTCTCACTAACAGATGGAATAGTATCTGCACCTACAGAGGAAACTACATTTCAAAGCTAATTTTTTTATCTTAAAAGACCCTCATAGCAATCCTGAAAATCTGTGCTTATTTACCCCATCATTTGTTCAAGTGTCATAAAGCTGGTCTTTGTTAGAGGCTGTAATTGCCAACTCCCTTGGCATGTTCCTTCGCTCACTGTGTACACACTCCCACAGTATCCAGCTCTGAACAGAAGGAAGCATTCCTCTGCCACTCTAAAATCAAGCAAGAAGATGGCCAAGAACAGAGTCCCTTTTATGCAGCTCACTTTGTTCAGAGAGCTGCTTCGCATTCCTCTTTGTACAGGGTAAATGGAGAAAGAGCGTCCCTAAGCCCCACTCTTTCCAAGCCTTAGCTGTGCAAGTAGCCCAGCACTGAGAAGCAGAGAAGAGGAAAGAATCCCAGAAGGAGATATGGGGAGGTGGGACAGCCAAAGGAAGAAGCCCGACCTGACTGTCTGTCCCTCACAGGGATGGATGAATGTGTGTGTCACTTGGGATGCTCAGGTCAGGGGGCCAGGGAGTCGAGCATCCACAAATGGCATCTCAGCTACACTGACTCAACTTAATTGCTCTTTTCACAGTGTCATAGAATCACACAATCATAGAATAGATTGGGTTGGAAGAGACCTCCAAGATCATCAAGTCCAACCCCTGATCCAATTCCAAATACTATAGCATGGCACTAAGGGTCACATCCAATCTCTTTTTAAAAACCTCCAGGGATGGTGAATCCACCACCTCTCTGGGTAGGCCGTTCCAATGCCTGACTACCCTATGTCATGGCAGATCATCTCCAACTTGCCCCCAGAGCCACAGGAATGGAAATGCAGAAGTTTCCTTCCACTCGCAAAGCAGTTCCTTGTGTATCTTGCACATGAGTTGCAATACTCTTTCATGTCAACTGCTGCGATGAGCCCAAAGCTCTCCTGGTCTCCTAAATGCTGTTCTAGGTCAGTGCTAAATCAAGTTGTCCCAGAGACTTCAGCAATATTTTTCAAAGGGCTTTACATGGCCCAAAAGCCACCAGTGTTCAGGATGTGGCACTGAGCCAGGAACTCCCACCCTCAGCTCTGCCTTCCACAAGTTATTTGGACCTTTTTATTTGTGGTCACCCTCTTTGGAGAAAACACTGCTGCTTAATTCACAGGCTGCTATAAAAACACACTTTTCCTTAATATTACATTTAGGAGGTCCTAGAAGTGCAAACCAGACAGAAGTTTTTTAGAAGATTAGGAAGCCCTAGTTTATTGTGTTGGACCAGCACCTTGTACCACACTTGCCTCTTCATTACGACAACCCACCTCAGGGAAATTCAGGGAAAGGTACCAAAAGTATTGGCCTGCATAGGAAACTGCCTTTTGATGCAGAGGTCGTCAGGGTTAACCAAAAGCTTCACTCAAGTGTATCACTCAGCTCATTACAGGATGACAGCTTAAAAGCCCTAATAATTAACCAACGAATCAATCTAGGCAGTGATCTTCATTGGAGTACGGTGCATTACATTCATCTTCCCTTCCTTCCCAGAGAATAAGCAGTACAGTGTTTCTTTATCATCTTAAAAAGCAAGAATCAAAAAAATCCTCCCCTCCCCTGCACACATGTCAGAGTTTTCCAGGAGTTGCTATTGGTTTGAAAGGCCTCTCCCTGAATGCAATTTGGAGCATCCAAGATTCCAAACAAAGTCAATGAAAGTTGCAGGTGCTCAATGCTGCTTGGAGAAAAAAAATTTAAAAAGAAAAAAATAGAAAGCCCTGACACATCCAGCTCAGAGCAGCCAAACCCAGAGGCCCATAATTACATGTCCCTATTGAAAACACATCTGTAAAAATCACTAAGAGCTACATGGGAAGGAGAAAAATTAGATTTATATAGTTTCAAATCTGGGTTTTACAGGACATTTCAATCCAGGATTTTAAAAACAAAACACTGAGCTAGAGCCTTTGAGGCAGCCCAAATCCAGGCACAGACATTGAGAACATTTTGCATCAGAAGCCTCACCGGAACCTTTTGGAAAGGCAAAATAAAAGATTCAAAACAGAATAGAAAATAATCCCCTTCCCCTCCAGAAAAGAACCCCAACTCTCAGTCTGCATTTTAACCATTTGTAATGAAAGAGAAAGAAATTTAATATAATTATCCTCTCAGATTTGAGACAGAGCTATATAAATACAACCAGAGAGGAGTAGTCATTTTAACTGCAATTCTATATAAGGTGGATTTCTTCTCTCCAGCAAAAGAAAAAAACCTGATGCTTATCTTGAGCAGAATTCAGTAATAAAAAGTTAAACTGCTATACAATTTCATGCCATACACAATAAATGGAAGGTTTAACAGGGGAAAGCAGGGGGCAAGGTCTTCTCTGTAATCATGCAGTACATTAAAAAAAAATAAAAAAGCCTGTTGTCTTACCTGATTTTCTCTTTGAAGATCCATAGTCCCTGAAAAAAAGGCAACAACAAATAGACATGGTTAGAGCTGGAAACGGTGGTGAGAGAACGGGTGCCTCCCAAATTTCCACCCATATGCTCAAGGGCTCATCCTCCACCCTCCCTCCCTTAAAGCGGAGGTGAGAGCTGCCGGGCATGGGCAGGCGGGGGCCGGGGGCGTCCCGGGCAGCACCGACCCATCAGCAGCAGCAGCTGGGGCTGCTGCAGCACCGGGGGCTCGGGAGCATGTGATCAGCCAGGCAGAGCGAACCATCCACAACCAGCAAGGCAGGGGAGAAGGGTGTCATTTTTTCCCCTTTAAATTGTGCTATTAAATGCACAGCTACTGGATTAACCCTTAACGTTCCCCTGGAGAGGAACGGGAATATGAACTGTTTGCTGCAGGGATGCGGCTACTCCAGGCTGAGCTGCCGTGGCTGGCAGTCCTGGCGTTTCAGAGGCTAATTAATTTGTGAATAACTTCCAGACCTCCTCTGGTTATCTCTGACAAGCACTTGGAAAGCACAAGGAAAAAAAAAACCCCAAAACCCACAAACAAACCCCAAACTTTGTCCTTTCTTCTTTCTTGCACAATAGAGAGTGCACCCTTACTTTTCCAGAGTGATTTTAAAAGGGTGCTGGCACCTCTGCTCATGTAGAACAGCTGAAATCCCAGACAGTTGCTACAGAAGGAAAGAAATCACAGAAGGGAGCTGGGAGAACTGATTCAGGATAAGCAGCACCGAGGACAAAAATACTTGATAATGGCTGTCCTTCCTCACGGAGCTCTCCGGAGCCTCTCAGACCCAGCTCTGCCACGGTCTGCACAGGCAGGAGCCTGGGCAATGACAGCCCGGCAGAGACAGCATCGCTGTGCAGGCACAGTGCCCGTGGCACCGTCACACCCTGTGCTCAGCGGTGCTAATGTCACAAGAATCACCAATGGACCCACTCGAGAGGCAGGTTCTCTTTGCAGGAACTTCACCAGAGGGACAGGCAGTAGCCTCTGTATTTTGGGGGACCAGGCTGTCAGGTGTGGGGTTTTGTCCCTTGAAGCACGCTCCTTACTCCAGAGAATGAGAGAAAAATTATCCCAAACTATTTATTTAAAGAGAGATTGGGGGTCAGGTGAAGAAACAACATATGTCTTGAGGGCAGAGGTATGTCTACCATTAAATTCTGTTTCTCCCAGCACTTTGTGTGCATCCCATGCCTTACATGTCTAGGATTTGCTTTGAATGAGTAATAACTACTTGGGAGTTTTTTGCAGCCTCTTTTAATTTCCCAGTGTCATTTCTACTTCAATTAAACAGTTGTTTTCTCAACCATGTCTGCAGTTGTATTTGATGTGAAGATGCTACTGCTCATGAATAACTTGCTTCTTCTACAGAAGTGATATCATATGCAAATATAATTCCTGCTATTTGGTGCCTGAAACAGAGATTCCTCAGAACAACACAGGGAAGGCACAATATACTCTACCCTAGCTAGGCTCCCACGCCAGCCTGGACCTTTGTGGAGCTGTCAATACAGTTCTCTTGGCATGTCAAAGTCTGTGTTTGGTCCTGCTCTGAACTGCCTCTCTTCCAACAGCGATAAACGGTGAGAAGATCAAACCCTGCTGAGATCCACACATATAATTTGGTCTAACCCAGTATTTCCCTCCACTGTGCACATGCTTGATGATCACCTCAATGATCATCATTGTCCTGGCTTTTAGCAGTGAAGGTCCTGGACCTCCTGAGGACCATGGCTTGACCTGGGTTCAGCTGGGATTCACCTCTGCAGCACGTTGGGTCCCCACCTCCCTCTGTGCCATGCACAAAGGCTGCAAAGCTTCAGACCTCTGAGGACCCTGGGAGGAGGGTGTAGCTATGTGCTATCCCTACAGGAGAAACACAACCATCCTTCCAGTCTTTGCCAGAAGGTCCTCAGCAAACATTCCCAGGGCAATCTCCTGCCAACCAGCCATGCTGGGAACACCCCACAAGCGCACTAAGAGAGGTCAGAGCACACACAGAAGGGTGAAGACAAGCAACATTAGAGAGACATGAAAGAGCCTTCAGCTTGATGAAAGTTACCAAAGAAAACCCCAAATCCTTTTGCCCCTTTAAAAAAAAAAATCATCCAATTCACACAATGAGAAATGGGGTAATGATGGACTAATATGGTTAATAAACAACTAAAAATTGATAAAGCTCTTGTTGAATGTCTTTGTCCACCAGATCAGGCCACAGTTTATACCTGAGTTTGGAAACTGCAGTAGAAGATGATTTAACTGTGCTTTCACTGCACAACAGTGGCAAAGGCCACACAAAACTCTTCATAATTCAAACCTCCATCCTGGGTGCTCTCACACATCTTTCAGCCCCATCTCTAGCTGGCTTTAGGGCTTTAGTGAGTGACCTCAGTCAGGTTTTAAATGAAGTTTGTTCTTTCAATTCTAAAGTATGATTCATGAATGCATTTTAAAGAAGGTAGAGATTAAGAAAACGACAAAAGTTTGAACCTTTTTTTTCTTTCTGCATGCAGATCACAGGATGACAAGATATATTACTCCATAAAAAACTTTTTAATTACTTTTTTTTTCCTGATCAGTTCCTCACCTACCTGGCATTTCTTCCCCAGCAAAAGTATATAATTCATGGAAGTGTACTTGCCCTTCAGTTTCCTCACACAAGCCCTGCAGCAGGCTGACATGTTCCACATCACACCACTACACAAGCACAGAGCACTGTCCTCAATATGATGCAGCAAATCATGTTTCTGGTCAACAGCAAACCTGGTGCCAACAGATGCAGTAACTGCTCATGCAGGCCAGGAGCTCTGCTCCAGCAAACCTCATCATTGCTTCTTTCATGGCTTGTGCATGGTTAAAACAAACCTTCGGGTTGGTCTGAAGAGGGAAAAAGCCCCTTACTGTCACTGCAAAGTGAACAGCTGAGCAATTTAGGGTCAGCTACAAGAGGATGAAGCAGCAGGTAGCTCTCAATGATGTCCCTTTGAGATCAGGAGGGTAAGTACCATCATCAGAGGATCTAGAGCGCAGTCAAACTCTTGATGGCAGCTGAACCTTCAACTTCTGGTCTTAATTCTAGTCTTAAGCACAAGACCACCCTTATTGAAAAAATTAAATTTTCATTATAAAATAGTTATTTGAATCACCACCACCCCCCAACTTATGAATCTTAATGAAAAAAAAAATGAAAAAAAAAAAAAGAAAACCCAATCAACCTACTGAGCAAGTTTTCATCTTTTCATTTATTCTTTCTGTAAGTTTTAAAGTCAACTTTTATTGGATTCTGATTCTGGAGTTTCTGAAGTCCAGCTTCCCCATGTCTCCCTGTCTTGTCACTTTTCTGTACACCCCCATTTCACTTATAAAGTCAGGACAAAGCAGTATCAAATAAAATGGAGCTTGAAATAAAATCTTCATCTCCCTAGTGAAACTCTGAAATCCAAAACTTGTTCCTCCCAGGAAGGACAAAAAAAAAAAAAAATCACTGCTGAAATAGAAAGCAAAGCAGGTATAGCAAATAATCACATTGGCTGTGTAAAGTGTTCTTTGTGTATATACTACTCTCTTTTCTACTAATGAAGAAAGCCTGTGCTGCTGCTTCGCAATAGCAGCAGCAAGGAGCCCTGCCTGACTCCATGTTTATTTTTTTTAATGTCTTACTATCCTGCATATGATTCATTGATGCATTTTCCTTCTCCCAAGTGATGATATATAAAGTGAATACCTCTCAGCCTCATTGTTTCAGTGAAACATTAGTATAAAGCTGAAGTATTGGTTTATGTCTCCAAAACAATAAAGGAAATTATTTAATGGTTTCTCTTAACTGTAATCATTTCCAAGTAAAACTGTGATCTTCTCCTGCAGACTGCACCTGGCACACTGTTAGCCCTTAGATCAGACGTGAAATGCGGCCTTGCAGAAGAAAAACCCTTCCAAGGAAAGATAAAATGAATGTTACATCTGCAGCTACCTCAGGAAGCTCACTTTTTCTTCAGCTCTTACTCTTTTTATCTTTTCATCTTTTTACAAGCACATATTTCCATTCTTCTTCCATCTCTATATGAGAACAGACGCCACCATCCTATTTCACTGCCAGCCATAGCTACAAGAATAGCAGTGAAACCAGCGGGTGGAACTAAAAATAGCTCTGGCAGGTCCCTTCCTCATTAGCCAGGATCACTCCATACTGAACGCCTTTCACAAAACCAGCCTATTTCTATCCCCTTCTGCATTAGAATATAGCAATTTTGTTGAAAGTCTTCCCATGGGGCACCACCTTTAGCTGATGCTGAACCTCATTAATAGCAAGGAAAATATTTCCTGCTTTTAACAATATTAAAATATCACTGCTGCCAAGCACGTCACACAGGCTGGACACACTTTTATTTAATGACAAAAGAGAGGGAAGCTGGATCTCCTTTCTCATCAGCATTACCCCAGGATAGCATTACTAATTTGAAATCTAGCAATGAAGGTGAAAGGAAGACCGTGAGCATTGTGATACAGCTGATTGTGTTGTTATCACACTAAGCTATCCACAGTCAGCCTGGAAATTTCTGAAACATAAAACTATCTTTTTTCATTGAATTTATACCTGCAATCTAATTTAAATATGAAGGTTATAGTAATGATATTATGGAAAGGTTTTATGGCACATCTTTTCTTTAAGGACAGAGTTTGCTGCTGTATTCAGTGAGAGTTAACAGACATCAATGTGTGCATGTATTTCCATCTATCTAAATACATACAGATATACACAAACAAGCAGTGGCACAATTGGAAAGTTGTTTAAAAATGAGGAGTATCCTGACATTTGTTCAGCAGAGCCTAAGAAATGTTCCAAGTGAGCGGAAGACCGGAGGTGACTAGGTGTGCTGGCGACAGGCTGTGCCTCCCTCTTTAGCTGTACCTCTAATGCAATTTGATTTATATCTGTCCCAGAAGGTTTCTCCTGCATCTTTCATGGAGATCTGGCAAGTCTGCAGAAGCCTCCTGCAGGAACCAGGGGAGCTTTCAGAGCAACACTACATCAATAGACGGGCTGCAAGGCTGCAACTTAGCTCCTGTACAGCTCCCCCTCAGAGGTGATGTATTCAGCAAGGGGACCTCAACGTTGCATATCCATGATGGAAGGGCTCTTTTAAAAGCTTCTCCCCCTTGCCATGGGACAGCAGACCCAGAAAGCTCACTCTCTGGGATTCCTCCTTTCTCAGATACGTCACCTTTCAGCCCGGGGTCTCTGCCTGTCAGTAAAGCAAAGCTTGGCTTCAACTTATTTAGCAAAGATTTCAGACAACTGGGAGTTTCAACTATGAGAGAAAACAGTGCCTGCAAAACATGAGGAGCTGTCAGACCCATGGAGCAGCACATCCGGGAGAGCTGCACAGCAGACATTTCACCAGACGAGACAGAAGCTACAGGGAGAGTAAATCATCTCTGTCTCTTTCTCAGTGTTTGCTGTCCAAAGGAGATGAGACAGCGACAAACCCTGAGTAATGCAGGTTAATCTGTATCCTCTAGAGTATTTTAATACATGCATTAAAATTGTTCTGTATTTGTTCGCTTTTGTTAATTCATGTTTAAATACATTGTGGATATTTATGTTCCCATATTCGTTAATTCCTAAGAGTGTCTAGTGGTGTGGGCAGGCTGCGGTGGAGATGTATGACATTTCAAACAAACAACTCAGATTATCATTTAATCGCCAATGATTTGCCAGGCAGATTAAAAGCATAGAAACGTTTTTACAAGGAAGTCCACTCTCTCCTTCCCAACACCCAATTTGCTGTCAGTAATGAAGACAGCTTTTTCAGAAACTCTTTTCCTTAGCACTGCTATCAGATTCTGTGACACTATTTTTAAAGTAAACCAATACAAAAATACTTTGCTACTACTCTTTACACATACAGAAACCTGAGCCTTGAGAATATATTTGCATCTTGAAACTCTCCTAACTGATTTTCCTGAACAGCCAGACTGACATTTTCTATTTGAGATGAGGCACAAACCCAAGTGTGACTGAGAACTGGCACTGGCACCTGCCTGTCACCAAGGCCTATGGCTGGAGGAGCACCTGAATACCTCAATACTATCCAAACACACAGGACCTGTCTGGAGAGTGGAGGGTTGAAATTCACAGTCATGGTACTCAAAGTGCAAAAGTTTAACCATGTGCACGAAAGTATCCCCATTCCCACTGAGCTCTGAGACCCATATGACATGCAATTAAGCAAAATTAACTCTGTATGTTATGCATCAGGAATAGAAACTCAAACACATGGATGCATACAGCTATATGTTTTTCCCCTCCAGCATTCCATCCTCTGAAATCATGAAACCACAGCTGATCTCTTCCCCGAGCCAAAGAAACAGATGAAGGCTTTTTTCCTTCTTCTTAAGAATGTATTCTGCTCATTTCCTGATATAAATTGTTGCATTGTGGAACCCTCTCCAACATGAATCTGTCCTTTCTGAGCAGAGGTCAAGCTTTCCAGCCCTGTGAGAAAGGGCCCCATTGTGGTGGTCCTGAGACTACAGAATTCTTTGCCGCGAGCAAAATGGACTTGTGGGGCAAGAAGTAAATCTGGCGACCTGACTTCAAACCCAGGCACTTCTTGCTAGCTGGAAGTGGCCTCTGCTTGCTGCTAAGAAGGGTAAGCAAATGTTGTGCAAACAGCTCCTTAAGAGAACAGAGGCGACACAAAATAGAGAATTTTGCCTTCCTGCCACCTTTCTATTGTCTTTACAGTGTGTCTGCAATGCTGCTATAGAGCAAACAGCACAGCTTGGCATACTACATACTTCTGGTTAGGCTGCAGTGGCTTCTTCTGCAACATATAACGATGGTGGCCCAATTTGGCTCACCAGGACCCAACTGGACGTCCTGATTAAGTGCTGACTTCTGATTTCCCTGTGAAGCTCCAAGCACAACACTGGAAAACTCATTTATAAGTGCAGAAGAGATCTCCCCTATACCAGTAACCTTAGCTTGCACAAAAAAGCTAAGGTTGGAAGGAGATGGACATTGTCTTCTCTCCAGCAATGCTCCCTATACCTGAATCCATGGGTTTGTATCATGAAGCAGAGGTGCAGGACAAGGAAAGGCAGTATCCTCTGTTCTGCACTCAGAGGATTCTGGAGATTAGTCCTGCACAGCTCAGCTTGAGCTCTGTCACCGAGTTCAAGGTGCAGGGGATGCAGACAGCCCCATGGACCATCTCAGCCTCACACAGACCCAGAGTGTTTGAGGGCACAGGGGCACCATTTCTTTTCTTGTGTTATGGGTGTTGGAAGGACAAGAGATGGGTTCGAGGCATCCAACCCCTTCTCTAAATCACTAGGGAATGCCACAGATTTCTGTCCCAAGATTCCTCAGCAGTGAAGTTGATTGCTTGGCTCCAGAGCTCAACTTTAGTATTTGGCTCAGGCTGAAGAAATGCAAAATTAGCCTTTTGCATTTTTGACAATTGTATTTTTTTAATTATGAAATTATCCTCTTAGAGGAAGACAGGGCTTTGGAAGTGCACAGTCAGCATTTCCCCAGGCTGTGAGATACAGGGCAGGGTGATCTGACAGTGAAGCCCAGCCCAGCACAAGGGGAGATGGCTCAGCACAGGCTGCAGAACACTGGGGTGATGAGCTAACGCCACGTGATCCTCTACTGCAAGGCTTCAGCGGCCTTGAAAAAGACAACACAAATGTTTATAGCGAGTTTTTCCTGGAAAGAACTATAAAAACAAGATCTTGCCTAAGAGTCATATCCTCATCTGTTTCTGTTTTACCCTGTTTATTCTTACAGATGGCAAATTTCTCCCCAGGACAGAAAAATGTATTTACCTTAGCAAGAACTCTGGGTGGAGGTGTTCTTCATCTCCTCTAAACTGACCCTGCTTGTCCCTTGTGGGGAGGCCAAATTT
Source organism: Empidonax traillii (assembly GCF_003031625.1). Taxonomy (NCBI): domain Eukaryota; kingdom Metazoa; phylum Chordata; class Aves; order Passeriformes; family Tyrannidae; genus Empidonax; species Empidonax traillii. The sequence continues at coordinate 677,076 of NW_020955767.1, read as the reverse complement.
ATCTCTGTCTTACACTGACCAAGCATGTGCCACTTTATTATAGCCTTTACAGCATAAATGCTGAGTGATAAAAACAAGTTAATAAAAATTAATCGTTCTCATATGCAGGTTTTCCAGTTGTGCTTTTCACTTCGGGATTTTATTACAAACATCTACATGCAGATACAACATGTTTAAAAGATGCATCTAATCATAGTTACAAATTAAGCACTGAGTATCAGGATCGTAAATTCAAATGTACCTTATAAACTAGTCAGGCTGATGAGCTTGCATATAAATCATACGAATCTGATTAAGAGCTTAAGAAGGCAGAACAGGTTTTCAATGTTTACTACATTTTTTTGAGCCCTTCCTGATTTGGGGGTGGGTGCCTCAAATTCTAGTTTCCATCGAAAATGTGGGTCCCACCTCTGAGTAGCAACCACATGGTCCTTTTGGGTTTCTAAATTAGAGTCCAAATGGTGATGGTAAGAAAGGGCAGAGTCCCTCTGCCATTTCTCTCCAGGGACATTTTCCTTCTGCTGTTTCAGACTAACTTTGCCCACAGTTATGTGTATGGTGCCCAGCCACTGTCTTCTCCATCTCATGGTGGCATTGTCCCTATGGATAACCTCTGCAAAAGGAGACATCACCCAAGGCCCACCACTGTGCCTCCTCGTGGGAGGCAGGATGCCACTACCTCCACTGGAGTGTGCATGAAGACCAATAGTGTCATCCCCAAAACTCTCATCCCAGAGTCCTTGGAAATGGAAAGAAGGAGGGAAAAGAAGAAAACTTGCAAGTTACAGATTTCCAACCCTCAACTCCAGGTCCAGACATAGCTTGTCCAGAAAGGCTTCTGCCACTGAATTACTACACCAGGAAGAACAGTTGTAGCACAGCAGTTTGAATCAAAGTAAGAGAAGTCCTTCTGCATGTAAGGCAGCTGAATCATGGTACTCGCTGGTGTTAGACACTGTAATCACCAAAACTAGGCAGGGGTTCAAATAGCAGTGAGATAAATTCATGAAGCAAGGATAAATGGTGGCTATTGTACTCCATGCTCTGGATGTCTTGACCCAAAAAGTCCCATAAGGGCTGAATGCCAGAAACAGAAAGGATACACAAGGGAAACTCACTCTGTATTTGCTTTGTTTCTTGTATTGGCTGTAAGCCACTATTGGAGACAGGAGGCCAGATGGGGCCCTGGTCTCACCTAATTGTGGCCTTATAATATATTCCCCTGTAAAAGATCAGACTGGATTAGGATAAATTACATCCAAATCACACTGCATTACTCAGCACATTAAATTGTCCTTAATCATGTACTTTGATGGTCTAGGTTCCTACTTAAATTTTCCTCCTGTGTGTATTTCTGGGCTTATTCTGTTGAAATCACTGCTGAATTTCAACTATACATAACCAGGCTCTAATGAAAAGCCAATAAGGCTCTTTGATCAAGCTTTAATAGGACTCATCATGGGGACATACTCTGCTGTGGCAAATGGTTTCCTCATCCTGTCTCTTTCAGAAATGTTTTGTGAGCCTTTAAAAGCAATTTAGCCCTGATTTATGTTAGCTAAGTGATTTCTGTTGCACATGTGAGTTACAAGAAAAGGGCTCTCATCTCTATTTGCCACACTGTTCAGGAAATCAGTTGTAAATGCTGCAGTGCCTTCAGTGTGTCTGACTTCAATGAAGCGGAAACGAGCAATTTGACTGAATACTTCATCATTCCCAATTCTCCCACATGCTGCATCCAGTACTTAGAGAGGCAACCTATAGGATATATTTTTTTGGCAAAGGGTACTGAGATTCCCTTGTCTAAGCTGCTTACCCAAGCTGTTTTCAGAAGATAATCAAGGAAACAAGCAGGCAATTCTTTAACAGAGAGCATGTGACACATGTTGATGACTATTTTATAAAATCGAATGTGCATTCAATAGGAGTGAATCACCTCATCACACGTTTAGAGATGAGGAATGTAGAAAGGGTGACTGAGCAAGCTCATGCAGTAAGCCAGGGGTGCAACAGCAACCCAAATGTTTTGATGGCCTGACCTGACCTGCCAGTGGCATCCCACAAGCCCCAGGCATAGGTTAGAGCAGGTCCCTTCTCATCCAGGGGACAGACACCAGCAGGGCAGGAGCCTTGCAAAGTGCCTATGGCTAGTGGTGGTAAGTGCTACAGCCACTGCTGCTTTGCTTATGGTGTTGCTGTGCAAAGAAACACTCCATTTCTTCTCACTCCTCATCTTGGGGCAGAGGGACCAAAGAAAGGAGCAGTGACCCAAATGAGAGTGGTCCAGGGTGCCTTCCTCCTGCTCTCCCCTCCTGCTTTTGCAAGAAAGCCCTTGGAATGTGCAATTCCCCTTGACCCATATACCCTCATTGGCCACATCCCACCTGTGAGCACGATTCCCCACGATGAATCTGCAGGGGCTGGTGACACTAAGCCCTTGGAAGACCCACAGGACCAGGACCCTTGAGGGAGGCCACCAGGAAGGCAAAGCAGAAGAATGTCCTGTCTGTCCTTCTCCTTCTGACTGCCCAAGATGTGAGGGTTCCAACTCGCAGCCTCCTCTCAACACTCTCCTTTGCCCTTTATCAGCCTCAAAACCACCCCATGGTGGGTGCTGGGTTTTGGCATCTCTTCCTGGGATTCCCTGCAGCCTCTCCCAGTGCATGGTGCAAGAGCTGGCAGCAGCCCACACACTGGAGGCTCACACAGGGAAATCCCAGGCTGTCACTGGCATTTTTGACATTTTAAAGGCTCTAACTTGGCAAAGTAAGAGATGATTTACAGGCATTTCCAGACATGGCCCCAGCCCTGCTAGACCTCCGAGCTCCCAGTACAAAGGAGAGCGTGCCAGATGCTTGGTGTTATACAATTTTGCATTTTCTTTTTCTGGCTGTGTTCTTCTGGTGACTGGCAGTGCTGTGTACTCAACTGGCTTTTTAGCAATGTGATGCTTGGACTTCTCTGTCTTGCTGCCTCTGCTACGTGTCCAAGGGCAGTAGGACCTGGAAGATTAGGACCACAGTGTGCACAGACAGCAGATGGCTATTGCATCTGTACTTACTTTGCACTGTTAAATACCCTATTGCCCTACCTAATTTACATCCCCCTTTAGTGGGAGATCTCTCCCCTGACTTTTTAAAATCATCTGTTGCACACATGGCCCTAAGAATGGTAAATATTTTTTTCCGAGAGAGGCAAAAACTTACAATGCATGCAGGAAGACAAGATCAAGCCCATAGTATGAACTCTGACTTCTTCATCTAGTGACTGCAGTCTTTCCTTTCCTCATTACATTTCCTTCAGTTAGAACAGTGAGATTAAAACAGGGCTGCTTCCCAAATCTGCCTCAGCAGCATGTCCTCAGTTAACTGTCTTGCAACATCAAATGTTTTTCCAGCATACTAAATGGTAGTGTAGTTGTCTATAAGATACCAACTTTATATTAGCTGGATTTGTTTTCTGCCTATTTCTACAAAGCAGCACAAGGAGAGATCTTTCATGTTGTCGGGTTCTTTAATTTACTAGTTGAGAGACATAAATCAGAGCATGTAAGATCTACTGCGAGTTCATGAACTCTAGGAAATTTTTCTAATCACTGTCCTTTGAACTGAGCTTTTTCAGACACTGTAAAACTCCAAAACATAGCTAGTAAATGCATCTAGTAAATTTTGCTGGATTGGCAACTACTAAAAGCAGACTTGTCTTCCCTGATTACCTACCAGCATCAGGCAGTCTTTAAACATCCTCTGTGAATCTGAGACTAAAACATGAAAGAAAAAAGAAGTCCTGAACTTGTCTTGCCCAGTATAACTGTTGGGATTCATTAAATGATTCCAAATTATCACTGACAGGCACTAATTAGGGCAGAAAAAATAGAGTCAACTTCCCAAAGATAAAACCTTTCAAACACTCGGGTTACTTTTCAAGGTAATGACCAAACCTTTTTCAGATATCCGATTCTGATAGCAAGTCCCCTTCCTTCATTCCCTCTAAAAGGTTAAAGAGCTAAATTACATGGCACTTGAAAAGAGGCATCACAAAGTTTCCTGAGTATTCCACTCTTGGGAGTATCAGACCCACTAAAAAAGGATTCAGGGAGAACACGAGTGAATGGAGACTCTCTTTTTTTTGTAGTACAATATGAAACAATAAAAAAAATGCCCTATACTTCAAGATGATGTAAGAGACTGTTTCAGTGTCAATGCTCTGCTCATTTTAGGATGGAAATGAAGAAAATGGCACAGCTATTTCAGCCTGGACTAGTAAAAGATTTCTGAGACTAGAGATAGGCAGATATAGTTTAGGTTTTATAGATCCATACTCAAAATTACCAAAAATTCTAGTAAATTTTGCTTCATTCGTATTTGATCACACACTTACAGATTATAATACTGAACTTAAAACTCACTTTGCAGAAGCAGAAGTTGTTATTGCTATTACATGTACTGATCCATTCTAATACTTCCTTTTGAACCTTACTCAATTAAAAGGGCAAATAAAAAAAGAAATCATGTTAACCTCAAATATATGCTTGTATACTCGTCTCCAAACACCTCAAATCATGTCAACTGACTTTTGGAGGTTAGCAGCATTAACCATTAAATAACTCTGGAAAACAGAAGAAAATATTTTTAAATGCATTTAAAATATATGCAGATTGCACAGACCATGAAATAGTGCAATGTCTGAATAGACCAAAAACCAGTTCAGATACGAATTTGGATGTTTTTCAGATCTACTCATGCAGAAAACAATAAATTTCTCATTGTTCTTTTTATGTAACTTCTGTCTAAATCTCCATCCAGACACTAACTTTTTATTCACCTCATACATTTCCAAAGGGTGTGTGTGGTATTTCCAATATCTTTTCCCATGCTCTACATTCATAAAAGTGAAGAGGCATAATGAATGAGTTTAATTATTTCCATCCATTCAGCTGGTTATAGGAGCAGACCTTTTAATTCAGCTAAAGGAGAAATTACTTGTTCCTTCAAAATGAATGCTGATTCGGGGGGTATTTCTGGCCTGCAACATGAAGGATCTCTGTTTTGCAGAGCTAAATGGCCACTGGCAGCTTATTACTGCCTTAACTGTTCACGTTATCTGATACACAGATATCACACGTGGGCGAAGGGAAAATGTAATTGATTGTCAGGAATTACACCCCCTCCTTTTTAAGCTGTTGATCTCACTTTCTCAGTAGTTCACAAGCTTGGAATATCAATGAGTTTCTGCAAATGTCATGCCCTGCAATCAGCTTTTGTGCACTGTTTCCTCCCTTTGTTACCTGAAATGCCAGAAGCTGGACAATAAGAAACCACATTCTCAGTAGGAACATTATCTTTCCTATCAGGGCATGCCATGCTGTGCCTGGCAGTGAACTTGTCCCATGGATTAGCATCTACCACAGGATGATAAGAGCATCCCTGAGGTCCTGGGGAGTTTGTGTATCCTGAAATCCACACTGAGATATCCAACTGCATTGTTCTTAGCTTCCAGTGCCGAGCCTGAATTCAGTGCTATTTTGATTCTAAACTAGGACCTAGGCACACCAGCCATGAGATGCAGCTGTAGGGATTATGAATCAGAGCATGAAACGGAGTGTCCTGCTGCCAATAACCTACTTATTAACAATTTCTTCCGCAGTCCCCCTGGGACTGAAGCTAATTCCTGAAACCTTCTGCTTTTCCTACACTTCCTCTCCAGCACCAACTACCCGCCCATCCCTGCCTTGCTGCTTCTGGCCTCGACCTGTTGTCTCCTTGGCAGCCGATTGCCTCCATCCCCTCCCTACAACAGACTGTAATGCAAAATGGCTCTGATCACTACACAAACACTCTGGGCCCTGCACAAAACCCAGCTCTGACCTACTCAGCAACAGCATGTGCAACACCAAAAACTCATCTCTCTGTCTTACCCAGCCAAAATCAAAGCCTTCAAGCTCTGCTGTGCATCTCATCCATTAGCAGCACCTGGGGAGCTATGCAGAGACCTACCTCATGATTAGATAAAAGCTTTTCCTTCTAAATCACTGTCCAGAAGAAAGCAAAGGTCTGGAAGAGAGAAATCCATGCACAGTAGAGGCCGGGCACATCTCTGGTGGTTATTTATGTGTTTTCATTTTAGGCTGAAGAATGCAAGGTTTTTTAGTAGGCAGTAAGTTGCTTAATTTATTGTGGTAACATTACTAAGACCCTTTTCTCAGCAAAGACACAGAAAAGGGAAAAATGGTCTCATTTTGCCCAAGAAGAAACATTTTTTAAACAATATTTTGAAAAACTTAGAGCCCTATGTACCCAAGCAAATCTGGGAGGGTGATGAGAAGAAAGCTCAGAGATTTTTTGCCATCTCTCTGCCTCCACTCCCCCATAGCCTGCAGGTCATATAGTGCCCAGCAGGTCCCAGAACTGCTCTAATCAGCAGAGAAACAGTCCAAAATGCAAACATTGCACTCTGCCCCTAATCCCTCCTTCGCCTGCCTTGAGAGTCCTGAACGGGCAGGTGAGGAAGCCATGGGAGTAGCTGATCTCCCAGAGCACAGGGATGGGCAGAAGGACACGCACAGAGATGAGGCACACCATGCACATGCTCTGGGACTGTGGCTCACTACCAGTTCCAAAGAAAGTTCATATCCCATAGAGGACTTGAAAATAACTGCAATGATGACAAGAGAGCTCCAAATGTGTCTCCAGGTGAAGTTTCGTTCAATGCTTAAAGTCAGGAACATCTCAGAAGGAAAACTGCAGTTAATGCTGGGAACAGACCCTGCTTGAAAGACCTCAGAGCATCCAATTGCTTATGCACCCGTGGTCACGCCATCTTTGCAGCTGAGCACCCAGGAACTCAGGTGGATCTCTCCTCAGAAGCAAAGACATCCCACCATTTCACAGGAAAAAAGCTGAGCAAAGAGCTTCTGGCCCAGGGTCTTAAAGGAAGAATGGAGGCTGGGGTTTAAATCCTCCATCCCTCAAAGACTCAGGCTCAGGTGGGCCAACCTTCATCTTATGCCATAGCATGAATTTAAAAATACACTGCTCCCCTTAAAAATATGTCACAGCTTTTGGAAGCAAGAAAATCAGGTTGTGGGTGGAAGTAATTGCACTGTATGTATACATACTTATATATATGTTATATTCATACTTTCGAGCAACAGTCTTTTAAGTTCCACTTTACAGAAGCAGACTTTTTAGCACTTCAGGACTCAAACATACTGTTATTTTCAGAGGCTGGAAGCAGAACGGTTTTAAGAAGTAGGGGTCACTTTCTATTAATTTTTGTAGGGAACATGCTTTTGTTACAGCTCTGCTTTTTTAAAAAATAATTCTTTCATGCTCAGTCACAGCTCTTCACTGGTAATGTCACGCCCAATTTGGAAGATATGAACACTGAATGATTTGGCACAGGGATATACTCAAAGGAAAAGAAACTGCTTACAATTTATGATATGCTTCGATAGCAGTGATTTAAAAATGCTAGTGTTTCATTCCAGTAAATGTTATAATAACAAGCACAAGACTAATGACCTGATGCCTTGTCAGAGATGTTCACAGGTCAGATAAAACCACCACATTATACCTGCAGGATCCAGCATTTCAAAGACAGCCCTGTTTGAGCTTCTCCTGGGCTTTCATCCCCATAAGCTGTACGTCAGCACTATCCTCCCAAAAGCAGGCCTCACGCTGAGGGTTTTTCTGCCGACACACTTTCAACCCTCTGAAATACATCCGGGCTGTCCCACCTGCCAGCCACGGCCATCTGAACCACCCGAGCCGCTTCTTGCATAAGAGGAAGCAGTGAGGGGAGAGAAGAAAATGTTCATCCCACATCAGGCTTTGCCAAACAGCTGGCAAAGAATAACCTTAGAAAAACTGATACTTAAGCAACTGTGGAGGAGATTTGTCGATTTAAGAGGGACCAGGGTGAGATCATCCATTGTCTTCTGTTGCCTTTTGGCTAAAAGCAGCACAGGGACAGCTGGGTGGCCCCCGGTCCCGCACTTAAACACAGTTGCAGAAATATTTGCATTTCATCATCATGTTGCATTTTTCTCTTCTTCTCACAGGCCTTCCCTTCAACTCGCTCCAGAGTTTCCAAGGCTGTATCACATCCCTTCACACCTGCTGTGGTCTGTTCACCTTCAACATTGCGCAGAGCATGGGAGAAGTAACAAATACTTTTCTTGTATTCCTTTGTTTAATAAAAGTTGCAAACTTTTCAGAGTTCCCCATATTAACTACATATTCTGGGGAAATAAGCCAGATTGTGCATAAGTAGGATGCTCTGAGGATGTGACTGCAGGAGCTCAGAGTTGTGTGTGGTAGCAAACTACTCACTCACTGCAGTAGTAGTGGGCTGGCAATGCTGCTCACAGGTCAGGACACACAGGCAGGATTTTAGCACCACCTGCACTTTTCAGTCACTTCATTTGCTAAGGAAAAGGGTTAATTTCTCAGAGAATCCTGTGGCACTCAGACTCCCTCACACTGCCAGCCCCTGCTACCCTCGAAGAGCCTGCACAAGGACTATGCAGGCAGCCCTGTGTGATGCAAAGGGAATTGCTGCAGTTACTAAAAATAACCTGACACAGAAATGAGGCTTTGCTGAGACTCTTCCACCTGCCTGTGGATGGGCATGGTTGAAATTCCTCTTTCTCCTCGGTGCTGCAGAGCAGCACTTGCTCCAGCCACTGGGGTGAATTGCAATCAGCTCGGTTGTCCTTCCCTGAAGTTGCTCCAGCACCTCAATATCCTTCTTGTAGTGAGAAGTCCAAAACTGGACACAGTACTCAAGGTGCAGCTTCACCACTGCCACACAATCACTGCCCTGGTCCTGCTGACCACACTATTGCCGATATAAGCTTTATAAAGCATTTTACAGATCAGCTTCCAATCCAGATGGACTCAACAGAGTTTGCCTGACAATACATGACTGGGAGAAGACTACAAACTAATGAGATTAAATGGAGGTATTAGAAGTTTAGTCACAAAGTTTACTGATAAACTTTTACTGCAGCATGTTTTATGTCCTTCCCTACTGGGACTCTCTCCCTGGACCCACTTTGTAGTCATGTCAAGTCGGTCAAGAGACGAATGCCTAGAGACACAATGATGCTCATCTTTCCTTCCTTCTGCAGGGTGCTGAAGAGCAGCTGATGCCTTGACCAAGGCAGGCTTCTTAGCGCTGACTTTACACCCAGCCTTCACCTAAGGCAGCTTCCCCCTCCTCCATATCACTCCGAACATTTGCATTAAGATGTATCACTTCACTTCATTATGGTCCATCTGTTCCTCCTGGCTCATTTCCTGTTTTCTGCTCAATATTTCAGCACAATTTGAATCATTTGCAAAACGAAGGACAGGGGTTCAGGGGAAAGCTGTGCAACCCTCAGTATAGGACTGCAATCCCATGTTCCTACAAATGGCTCTAGGAACAAGGCACATGAGGAGAGGCCTGCAGAAAGTGGAAAGGAAGGCTCTGAGGTCCCTGAGGAGCAGGGGCCAAGCACAGCTCATGATATGCTGCTGCCTGATGATGTTGGGGCATGATTGCTATTTCTGCCCAAGCACTGCAGCTGTGCCTGCCACCACATTTTCAGCTGCTTGGAAACTGGTGACAAAGATGTATCCCCCCTCCTGGCAGGAGATTAATTTTCCCTGCTGTGATACACGGGCTTTCTAACTATGTGTGGCTGACTCCTGCTATGACCAGCTTGCTTGGAATGATAGGTGGTGAACGTACTTTATCCCTGTCCCCAGCCATAGCCCCTGAGTCCCTGTTGTGTGTCAAGGGCACTGACCTTCGTTGTCTGCCCACTGAGTCCCAACAGAATTCATTTGGAGCCAGTTTCTGATGAATTTCAGACTCTTTTCTTTGCCACACTGCTCCACACCTCCTTGTCTCTGGTTAATGTGTTAATTATTAATAACTTTGTATTAGCAGACCCACAGCAGAGTGAGGGTTGGTGTTGACTCCAGCGTGCCCTCTTAGCCTGGCTATCCTTGTTTTTCAGATCAGATATCCCTTTTCAGGCATGTTACGGTTCACAGTGGAGTCCTGGCAGCACCCAGCCATCACGGGACAGGGGCTCAGACACATCATCATCTACTGCATCCTTTTCCTTCTCCAACTGGAGTCAGCCACAACATGGACAGGCCCGAGCCAGCCCCATGAGAACACCAAGCTTGGGCTGAAGCCTAGACACCAAGGCTCTGCTTTATCTCTGCCTCAGAACAGAGCACAGCAAAAAAACAACTCTTGGGACACTGCAGTGACCCATTAAAATTAATGGGGTTAAATCATCCTGGTGTAAGTCACCAACTTCAAAAGATTTACACAAGGGATGAATCTGGAGCCATTATTTTTCTTCTTTGTGACTTTCAGAAAGATGATCTACTTTCCAGACTGCTACGCTCAGCCAGTCTTTCTAGCTAAATTAACTACCCTCTCGTCGGTCTCTTATTCCATGCTCCTGTCTACTGTCCAAGTAATTCCAAGAACTGTCCACCTGCCCTGGTTCTCCCCATGCAAAACAGCCCTTGTATACTTCCAACTGGGCTAATTAATTTCCTCTTTCAGTGACAAATAAAAAAAAAGACAGAAAAAACAACCTCCAAAACAAAGTTTCATTGGAGAAACCAGGGGGGTTACGTACCCACAAGGCACATTTCCTCTCTACGCCTGGTTGGAGTAGCAGGTAAAGGAGCAAGTACAAGTGCAATTCTTGTGCCTCCCTTAAAACTACAATGCACAAAACCTGCCTGATATATGTCATATATACTTCTCTGTAATTGGAAGCACTTGCTTTAGTTAAGGAAGTTCAGGAGACCAAGGAGACAGGCAGAGAAACCTCACCAGTAAAAGATACAAGCTCCCAGCTACTCTGTCATCTGGAAGCCAGTCTTGCTCCCGAGGAGGCTCATTCAATAACAGCACCAGTGCAGATGGCCTTCAACTCTTTCAGCAAAGAGATCAACAACTTCAAAAAGCATAAATCAAAACTGTTAAAATTGGCAGATGATTTGATAGGAAGAAACTGCCTTTTGGGGACTGCTTTTTGTCTGCCAAATTGACCCAGACATAGAACTACATATGGATTTCTAACCTATCCAGGTTTCAGTGGTGATTACAGCAGTGACTGTGGTATGAACCACGCTAGACATATTATTTTAGGAGAGCTGATGCATTAGAGGTAGACAATGAAAAGCTCAGAGCGTATTTTGTCCGTGACTTAACCCACCTCCATAGTTCCCAGGTATTCAGCTCTACGGGTTTTGGCACGGGAAAAATAGAGTTGAAATTCAGCTCCTGAACTGGTTTCAAACTTTGCTGAAAGTCCGGAGGTGTTTGGATCTGGGATTTTGACTAGTAGGTCCCAAAAGAGGCTGCTAATTTCTCAGGCTGAAGCAGCAGAGGATGTTATTTCACTTTGCTCTAAACTCACTGCAGCCATCTGTGCGGCCGCTAAACCACGGGGCCTTGAAGGAACTACAAAATAGTCTGACTGTAAAGTCTGTTGCTGAGAAGCAGTCACTGCCGGGCTGACACAGCCTGCTGGTACTCCTCAAACCCCAGGAAGAAATGCTGCCTGACCGCTGCCTTCTATCCCCCATGCTTTGGCCCCATCATGTCCCCGCTAGCATCTTGTACAGCTCTGGTTAGACACGTACCAACCATGCATCAAGATGAGTAACGCACTAAAAACAAAAATACAGGGCGATCAGGAGCTCCGCAGAGCTGCCTGTAAATCTACTAGAAGTGGCATGTTTCCACCATAAACAATCCGTTATCGCACTGCTCTGCCCCCGCCGAGCAGCGCGCCCAGGGAAAGCGGAGCGGGGCCGCTGTGCCGGGCGCGGCCGTGCGGAGGAGCCGCGCTCCATCTGCCGGCTGCGCCCTGCATCCGCCGGGATGCTCCTCGCTCCCCACGAGGCCAGGAACCAGGAATTCCTACACGCGTGGTGACAACATCTGTGCAGGCACTGTCCGTGAAGCGAGACCCGCTCTGCCAGGATTTACACAGATAAAGAATAAAAGTGACAGCGCTTATGTGAAAGATGCTGGGCTGTGGGCTGTGGAGACACGCTCCAGCTGAGAGTGAGACCAACTGAGTCCAAGAAGTCGCCGCTGTCACCTCCGTGAAACACAGTCCATCACTGTGCACAAAGCATTTACAAGGCAGGATGGGTTTAGCGAATGAAAAGCACTCTGGGAACCAAAAGTTTTGCACAGGTAACCTCTACCAGGCATTGCCTTGAGAGCTAAAACACAGGCTAAGCCAGGGAGACCAAGCCGATCCCTTCAAACAAATCTGCAACAAAGAGAGGATCTGAATTCTCAACCCTTTCCTCCCATTCATCCCATGAATCTTGTCACAGCCCTGTCCAACAAGGCTCCCACTATGCAGGGTCTGCCCATCCAATAGCAATGACAGGCACGGGGCACCTCAAACTTGCATCAAACAGCCTGTTTCCTACTAATTAAATCTTGAAGGCTAATGAGCTTTAAAAACCTAATTCCTGATTTATTTTTCCTATGTCAGTTTTGATATAATGGGGGCAAAACAGCTCACATCATCGTTTTTGAGGTATTGGCAATTTAATTTCGTGCTTCTCTGCTAATCTCTGAGCAGTTATAATCCTTTTGATGTCCTGTCCATGTTTAAAAGGATGTGGCAATCATGACAGTTTAGAAATGTGCATACAATTATGAATGCTAATACAATTAACAGTGAAAGATTCATACTTGGATCACAAACTTAGCTCTCTTCTAACTCAAGCCCTCCTCAGAGGCTTCCAAGTAAATAGGTCAGATAGCAGTACAACACTCCACATTAAAAAAAAAAACAACAAAAACCCCCAGCTAATGCTTATGTGGAAGAAAAGACCACAAAATTCTTCAAAAAGCCCTGACTAGGCACTGTCAGAGAGATTAAAGACAGGAGCAGCTCCCTAGCTATTAGATGCCAGGGTCAAATTTCATGTAGGGTAACTTGAAGTGGAGTTACCCTGGGGATGTGAAGGATTTGGATCAGTGGTGCACTACAAGTGAGTTTTACCCCTGTGCTGGGTGCAGGTTCAGGATTAGTGCCTGTACTCCCTGCAAAGCGCGCACACACACACACATAGAAAATGATGAAAAATGCATAATCAAGTTTACTGCAAAGCTCCCACCAAGGATCAAAGCTGCCGCCCCCAGCAACACTCACTGGCCCCAGCCAGCTTCACATGCTGCCTTTTTGAATTTTCAAACATGGGAAAATACATCAAAAGCCTTGGAAGGGGAAAAGTGCATCTCCAAGGAACAGCACCTTAAGCAGACAAGGCTGTGTTGCGAAGAAAGAGGGGACTGTCAGCACTCTGCAAATACCATGGGCAAAAAACCAGACAGTTTCCCAGAAAAGAAAGAAAACATCACTTGACCAAATCCAGAAGCAATTAGCCCAGGCACATCCCAATCAAAGCTGGCATTGGAACAAGGGACAATCCCAACAGTTGGGAATGCTCACCACTTGTGAGGACAAACCAGTTAATATAAATTTAATGGATTCAAGTCAGTGGACTGAGACTGGTGCCTCTTCTCAGAAGCTTTGAGGAAATTTCTCTTCCCAGGTTTGCAAGACAACAGGTTCAAATCAGATCTTGGTCAGCCCATACCTCTGCAGGCTGGGTCAGCATCTCCATTGCTGGGGGCTGTTCCCAGCTTTTCCTCCTTTCCTAGAACACTGACCCACCTGTGTAGAGCAAAGAAGCCCAAGTGCAACCCCAGCTCCTCTCCTGCAAGGAGACACCCTGTAGCCGAGGTGGCTGCTGCCTGCAAAGGCTCATTTGGGAAATGTTCTGGGTGCTGCTGAAAGTGGAAAGTGGGAGGCTGTGAGAGGGGCAGAGACCCCAGATCTCTCAACAACAGCTGGACATGGCTCCAAAACGTAGAATGTTGTTGCTCAGGTTTTTCGGATTGTAATTGCAGACGTATTTTCCTCTTCAGACCATTTTACCAACAGTTCATTACTCTGTGGTTTGCAAATTGCCCAGCTCTGGGTCCGATGGTTTCTTGCAATTGTAAAACTTCAGAAGTCGCTTGATTAAATCAGGTTAGTGAGGTCCCAGGCCCCTCTCCCCTTCCCTCAGGAGCAGTCATTCTTTCCTTTACTCAATCACTTAAATCTTTATTTTGCACAACTCCTGCCCTTGAACTGAAACTTCCATTTCACCCACAAATGAGGAGCAATTTTCCTTCAGAGCAGCATTTGGAGGACTTTGATTGGAAATTTGTCCTCGTGCCATCATTTTTCAAAGGCTTTGTGTTCCAACCTGCTCCCTGCTCCAGGATGAAAGGAGCAACAAGGATAGCTGTTCATCTTACTGCAAGGCAGGAGCAGGGCCTGGAAGGGAATAACTCAGCCTGGCCAAGAGGTGATCAGCTGCTGGCTGACAGATTTCTGTAAGGACTGCAGGTACCACTGTGCTGGAGAGGGAAGGAGGAATGGATGGATGGATGGATGGATGGATGGATGGATGGATGGATGGATGGATGGATGGATGGATGGATGGATGGGAAACATACAGGACAAGCAGGAGCAGTCCCTCCCACCAAGGGAAGCGCTGTGCCTGCAAAGCTGTAGAGGGAAAGACCTTCTCTGAGCTTTGCTAAGGAGCACCAGTGTGATGAGGCAGCAGTCCAAGGGAGCCTCAGCAGATGTGGGGTGGGGTTTAATCTTTCCTGGGTCAACCAAGCAAGCCAAATTAATATACAGTGTGACAGGCTGCACATGCAATGCACTGGCAATACTATTTGGATGACAGCAAACATCCAGATTAGGTACTGACAACTCCCCTAACAGGATCACGCACAAAATCCGGCCATAAGAAGAGCTGTCACCGACTTTCACAGCCAAAAACGCGAGCAAGCCAGTGACACCTTCCACACTGAAACCCTGCCGAGTGCCCCAGCACAGCCAAAGCTGGGAACGAGAAACATTTCCCTTTCCAAGTTGGCTCTTTAGCTTAGTGGAGCAGGAGCAAGGAGGGCCTGGTGATCCGCACAGCTTTCCAGGCCTGTGGAGATGATTCAGTCTAGTACTGAGTATTAAGGAGACAATTAGATAATCTTCAATCTCTTCCATATGCTTACAAATGTCTGATTCAGGTGTGGTCCTGGAGTCATTAGTATTAATGTCCAAGACTTCAAGTCTGCTTCTTTCCCATTCCCTCGTCAAGTCCTAAATGCAACGTTATTAAATAAAAAAAAATTACTATCATACGACCAATGGAAAAAGATAGGGCTGTAACACCTAATAAGAAGCCAGGTGGAAAAGCTATTTCATATCTGTTCATAGCAATATGTCACATTTTTCCCACTGCTGTCTAGAGAAATTCCTTCTCTCTGAGACACAAGAGCCAAGAGAAAGTCAGCTTCACCAGGTGAGCATGGCAAGGGGGTGAAGCAGGGCACGTCCCCCGAGAGAGCAGAACACACACACCATGATGTCCAACATCCACACAAACCAAAGGCATTTCTTTTCCAGCTCAGCTCGTGGGTTTTGCTGCACAAAAAAAGGCATGTAAAGCATCATCTCCCCACGATGTGGCAGTAGCTCCCTGCAGAATCCATAACTCAGGGTCTTTCCATGCCTGACCCTTGTCATCAAGTGGAGCTATTTATACCAGATGCTACAAGCTGTGCAACAAATATGGCTTTGCAGGGGGGTTGGAGAGTTCTGCAAAACACTCCAACTGCAAACCTTAAAAATTTTAAGTCATTGCCAGGCATAGGGCTGGTGAACTACAGCTGTGATAGAACGACTGTACACATCTACATGTATATACACATGCACACAAGAGCAAAATATTATTCCCTGCATCACGTAGCTTTTGACACATGATGGACTTCTGGCCAAGTTTTTTTGTGAAAACCAACCAGAAATCCCTGCCTTTTGGGGCAATATTGAACACAGACCATTTTGTGGACAGGGGATGGACATCCCTGGTAATGTCCCTGGCTGCCCTCCAGCATGATGAAGTGTGTTGAGGAGGTCCCTCTATTGCATTTCTGGGAAGGGAAAGACACTGGGCAGGTGGGACCCTGCCCACCTCACTGGGAGCTGTTTGCTGGACCAGTTATTGCGAGTGAGGGATGTCAGAGTGAGTGGCCCCTCCCAGGGAGACTCTTTGTAAAACAGGTCAGCAATGGGAGCAAGACACTAGACACCAACTCAATTTCATGGCAGTATCAATGTGGTGTGTAAAAATGAAGGACAGGACACACTGAAAGAGCTTGTGCAAGGCTGGGAAAGGAAGCTGTTCCCTGTCTATTGGTGAGTCCTCCTGCTGCCATAAAGGGTCCAATTGATCCCCTGGCACGTAGTCTTCATGAACCCAGCTTTCACAAACTTGATTTTACATGCTGCTCTTCTCATGAGTCCTCCCTGCAGCAGCATTCATGAGATCAGTCCTCTCCCAACACTGGGGAACACGTTATCCCACCCACACTTCAGGTTGATAAGCTGTGCCCATGTGTGGCCCTTCACTGGATCTGCTGGGAGACCAAATGAGTCTTGGTCTATTGTCTATTGGTCACCAATGACAAGAATAATGGTTGGAATGATGGGACACTAAAAAAAGGCAATAGAAGAGACAAGGTATTCATCAAAGGGGGATGAAACAGCAGCAGTCGAGTCACATTAGGTATCACAGCATTTGTCTTCAAGCAGTATTAGTTCAATAAATGTTACAGACCTTGGATTCAAGAGTCATCTTCAGAGGATGATGACTCAAAGGATCAGAGGAAAGGACATATGGATGATCCATTGCTCCTTAGGCTTGGGGAGCAGTGACACATCATCATCAGGCACCATCAACACTCCCTTGCCCAGGTGTTGCCACACTCACACTGAGGTTGCTCCTACATGCCCTACCTGCTTCACTTTCAGAGCTAAGGAGGCTTCTGGGAGTCCATGCCTACACTAGTGGCATGGGACCAGTGCAGGGACTGCTCCACCTTCAGCAGGAACTTCCAGTTTAGTACAATTCTCTTTTCACTTCCCATGTAACCTGCCCCTCAGGCAGGGGTGTGAAGGGACACATGCTTACTCTCAATCTTCTTTCACTTCACAGTGGAGACATGACTGAGGACTGAAGTAGACTAAGAAAAAATTTGAATAGGGTCAGCCCTACATGTTGGGCTCATGTTAAACTTCGGAAAAGAGCAGGTTCCTGCTCAAAAAGCTGCCATGAGCTGAAACCTGTCCAGTGTGCAGCAGACCGAGCCCAGGCAGGAGGGAAAGCTGCTTGCCATAGTGCACCGTCTGATGGGTTCCCTGGCTGGCAAGGATCAGCTTTTCCAACACAATACCTGCAGCAGTGGGAGTCACTTCACAGGCAGCCGTGCTCCCAGGCAGCCTGGTGCTAACTTGCCTCTCTGTCTCATGTGGCTTGGATGGCATTTCCCTCAGCATTGCCAAGCCACAAGCCCTTGTCTTTCTGAGATGTGCAAGTATCTGCAGGCAAGGCTGGCAGGGTTGTGTGTTGCAGTTAGTGTTGTGCTGTGGGTGAACTGCAAGGAGAGTAGGGTGGGGGGCTCAGGAAAGTGGGATGGGCTCCTCTCCAGCTGGCCCCAATAAGGCTGTTCTCTTGTGATAAGAGGAGCTGCAGGAAGTTTGTTCCTGTCACTCCATTTCCCACCTCCCTCCCCTCTCCCTGCAGGTTGGGGAGGTCACAGCCCTGGGATGTGCAGAGGAAGAAGGGACATGGGAGCAGGCTGCCTCTGCCACCCTCTTCCTAGCCAGCCCCCAACACCTGCAGTTGGACGTCCCAGAGCTGTGCTTAGAGGAAGGGAATCCCTAAGAGCAGCTCCAGGGGTTTGGTTTGACTTCTGAGCACAAGCCCAGAGCAGGCTGTGACCAAACAAACCATCCCCACCATAAATACTTTATTTATTCCCTTTCCCCACCCTTCTGCCAGAGAATTTGTCCCCAGCACTGTGGCAGGGCAGCACAAACAGCTGATTCAACATCCAGAGATAGAGGGTAAGAGGTTGGAGCCCTGGAGCTACCCATGCTTGACACAGGACTCTGCTGGCAAAAAAACCTTCTCTCTGCTTTGAGAACTCCTCTCCAAGCACATCCTATCCCCAAAGTGGATTTTCTGCATCTCCTGATGGTCCCTCCTGTAGTCTCCAAGCTGGAGAGCAGCAAATTAACATTTCCAGTCCTTCTCATCTGGGCAGTCAGGGGAGAAACCCCAGTGAAGGGAAGGAAGAAGTAGGCAGAAACAAGTGGCTCTTCAAATGATATTAAAAAAATACACAGCTTTAAGCAGCCAAAGAGCAACTGGAAATGGCTTAAGAGAAGGTGCTGCATGCTTGCATTCAGCCCCTCTGCCCTCATGCCTGCCTTCACACAGGACTGATGGGAACTTGTGGCTGAAGCAGCAGCATGTCCCTCCCACCTTCAAGGTTCAGCATCACACACTGAGGATGTTTGATGAAGAGGTAGAGAAAGGAAAGCCAGTGGGTTATTCCAGCATAAAGTCCTCTCTGTCCCATGTCTCCTCTACCTATAAACCAAATAAATGGGTTTCCCTAAAACATGTTTTCAAATATCAGCTCCAGTGGCAAAATCTGTTGCTGCTGTTCCCCATCCTGAGCCCACCTCAGATTTAGATAATGTTGACCTTAGTCTCTCTGCTCGTGGTTGCCACTTTTTTCTCCTTACAGAAAACACAGGATCAACCACAGGTTTGGGGGAGTAGCAGCATACAGTGGTGGAAGTAGCATCATAGCTTTTAATGGGAACAGCCTGCTGAGGAGTCACTGGATTGAATGAGGGGAGGGAGAATGTTTCCGAGCTGTCAAGTCAGCACTTTGCAACGTCTGTTCTGTTTCTGTGAGTTCTGCACAGGCAGGTTCAAACCCTTCCTGCAGGTCAAAGCAGCACCACCACCACGAAGTGCAGCAGCGGGAAGCAGGATGCACAGCGTGTTGCAAAGGTGAGTAATAAACTGCCCCACCTCATACTCCATAAAAAGTCCCAAAAGAACTGATGTATCCCCAGGGTAACTCAGCTGACATCAACAATGGTGTCTGCCTTCTAACGTTACACAACTCCTAAGAGGTTGCTCACTGTGCCAAACAACATGTGGTGCCCTTGCAGCAAGAACAGAAGGTTTGCTGCAGGATCTTGCCCAAGTGCTGGACTTCGCTGGTGCCCTGTGGGGAGGTGGTTTCCAGTCCCTCCCTCATTGCAGCCTGAGGAAAGTCCTTGCAGCACAGCACAGGGAGAACTTCAGATGCATGCTGGGTTTGGCATGATATTTGCATGCCAGAGTTATTACTTTCCTATTATTTTCTATTATTAGTTCCCCAATTCAATCAGCCAGGGCTAAGTGAAGTGTTTCTTCTGTAAATGACCTTACACCACGTGTATTCATGTTCTAGAGGTCATAAGAAAAACCTCTATCCAGAGGAAAATGGTTCAAAAGGTTTGTGAGGCTCAAAAGATGCTTTCTTTCCTTGCCCTACTCTTTTTAGGTATCAAAACACTGTGATATTACTCAGTGTCCCCATGCTCCTGAGGATCAGGCTCTAAAACATTAACACTTTCACACCCAAGTGGGTTGCAGTTAGGGGCTGTCACTCCTCCTCCTGCACGTGGCATCCAGCAAAAGCAATTCTCTAAATGTAGTTGCAGTAGTTACTTGAGGTTTTGCTCCTATCTCAACACAGCCAGCAGTAACCCACATTTTAATCCTCAGCCTGAAGCAACAGGGAAGGATGAGAAAACCATCCATTTTTTTACAGTCAGAAGCACTCTAGCTCCAGCTGCAAACACACATTTTCTCCACTTCTTTCTTTTTAAGCAATTTTTCCACTAGTGCAACATTTGAGCTGACACAGAGAGAATTTTGGTCTGGATTAAAAAACCCCTAAGAAATGAAAAGCAATCAGAATAGGTTTTGCAGTATCAATTCAGCTCTCTAGAGGCAAAAGAATTACTGAGATTCCTAGCGCTTCTGGCTCTTCCCAGTTCCATCTTTCTGTCTACCTCCTCCATCTTTCTCCTGTGCCCCTGTGAAGCCTCCACTATTTCAGGGAGTATTCCAGCAGAGTTATTACTGCTGGTATATGTTATATCAGCCCTAATGGCCAACCCTAATGGGCACTTGTATGTCTGCTGCAGAAACACAAACCTTTTTCTGCCTCAAACTTGCAATCTAAATAGCCAGACAGGGCAGAGGTGAGGGAGTAGAAAGTCCAAGGTGAAGAAGGCAGCAAGCTTGACTGTGAGCCTGTATCTTCCTGGGGTCAGTGGTGAAAGTGAAGTGACAGTGCTAGAAGGATTGGCTGGAGCAGAAGGTGAACTGGCTCGGTGAAGGGAAGCCCACAGATGAACTGCAGGCCAGCCTCTGAAGGTCCCAAGGTCTTGGCCTGGCTGCTGTTACAGCTGTTAGGGCTGGCCAGAGTCTGGCTGTTTTTCCTCTGCAGTTTCTTTCCTCAGTCCAGTTGGGACAGAAGAGAGTAAGGGTGAGAAGCAGCGGGACCATGGCACGCTCCCTGCCTGCTGCTGGGACTATGACAAGAGAAGGAGAGGTGGCCTGGGCCAGGTACCACTTTCATACTGCTGTCCCTCAAACACAAATCCTTCTCCCGTTCCCACCAGCTGGAGCCTGGTTGGCTCATTCTGGCTGGTTCATGTTTGATCTCCAGGATCAAAGAGAAGCTGTAGGCTCAGAGGGGAAGGGAATATCCTCTTTGCCATCTGTCTGAAGGAGTAACACAGCCTTGACTCTTAGACTGATTCTGTAAGTGTTTCTTTACTTAGAGCAATGCAGGTGATTTCTGCCCTCCTATGCATCCACTGATCCTTGAAGTCTTGTCCCGAGTCCCACTGTCACCAGAGCAGACCTTGCCACAGCTGCAGCACACAGGAAATGCAGCAAATACACACAAAGTCCAGTCCTTCTTATTAGTGTTTCAAAAAGGGGAGATTTGATGCAAGAATCCCAGACTGAATCCAAGAAATTGCCACTCTCTGCTTCTTATTTCCATCTCTGCAACCTCAGATCAAGTGGCGTTTAAAAACCAGCAGAACGGGGCTGAAGACCCCTGCAACCCCTAACCAAGAAACTCATCTCCAAATGCTGGCAAGGGCTGCCCCAGCTCTAATGATGCCCTTGGAGGCTCTTCTGCATCTCAGCTAAGCACAGTAATACAGCGTTACATTTATTCAGACCATATGTAATGCGCACAAGAGCCCATAAAAGCTTAAACAGCACAATAAACATTTGGAAAAGCACAGTGACCAAAATTTATGGGTTTGGATACCTGCCAGCATGACCCACCAGAATCAGATCCTTAAGTTTTTGCGTAAGCCCAAGACATACACACAACACAAACACAAATGTTCTGTTATCCTTGGAAAAAAAGATAAACAGCTCCCAAAGCCCATTCCCAGCACTGAAACATGATGGCCTTCCACCATGTCTGACTGGACTTAGTTTAAATCAAAGCCATAAAGAAGGTCTTGGCAGGGAGAAATAAATGTAGCACGACAAAACTTCACCCCAGAGCACAGAGTAAAACTGACAAAGAAGGAAAGACAAAAAGATTTAGACACTTAATTTCCATTGAAGGGGAGATGTGCCCTGTCGCAGAAAGAGAGCTGTGCTTTGCCAAATTCCAAGATTCTTTTGTGCAAAGTTTTCTTTACAGGGATGATGTGATATATCCTGTGCCATTTACCAGTTTGGAGGAGGGAGTGATGTCTCAACAGAAGAGAAGAGGTGTGAAATGATGACAGATTCCAGGGGGTACAACACATTTTATCCCAAGAAGCTGCAAAAACCTCGAGCTTTGAGTACAAATGCCTTTGGCACAGTGGGAGAGGAAGACACTGGTGGGATGTAGAAGTTCCTCTATTTCCCAAGGTTAAAATCTGTTCAAAGAGTTCCAGTTTTTTGGTTTCTTGGGCATTTTGTGACACTGGGGTTTTTTACCTCCTCTACATTTAATAACATTCAAGGCTAAACACAGTATTTTGGATACCTACAGCCCCTTCCAGTTCACAAAGATACTGAACAAGCAGGATTTAGCAAAGCCGTGAGCACCCACTGCTCAATCCTGGCTCCATGTTTTGTGCCCTCGTCCAGGGTATAACTCCATCTCCAGACTTAAAGCAAAAGGAAAGAGATAAAAGAACAGCACAAGATACTGCTTTTGAGAAACCTGCCTCATTTGTTATGATAAAGGAGAGCATTACGGATTAGCTGGCAATACCTGGAAGGAGTTGCCCACCTCCCACACATAATTTCCCACAAAATGTTTTTACAAGTTTAAGATGAGCTGCTACATAAAGTCATACAAAAGGAAGACTAAAACTTGATGACAGATTTACTTACATAAGGCTCAGGATGTGCTGATGCCCTTGCTGTTAAAGGACCAGCTCAGAAGCTGTGCTCTGCTCTGCTCATTACACTGCAGAATAAGGCTGTTTGTGTTTATCTGCTGCTCTGGGAGGTGGGTTGTGCCCTGAGAACAAAAGCCACATGCAAGGGTGCATTCTCTCACCCACTGGCACGCTCAGGGACAGCTTTGCGTAGGATAAGGTCTGTCTTCAGCAGCCACAGAGGAGGACAGAGAAGGGGGGCTTTGGTCAGAACGTCGCACCGTGTCAGCTGCTGGGAAGACCACACTTTTGGTGACCACCAAATTAGTGAGCAGGCACAGAGCAGTAAAGGGTCCTGTGAGAGGAAAAGATGTGTTGGAGTAAGGGCTAGGATGGCCTAGGTAAAAGTGGTACACATCAAGTGAGTGTCTCAGTAGCTCCTGCAAGGGAGGTCAGCCAGATAAAGGTCTGTGCAAGGTGGATGTGCTTGTGTTAGCTCAAAGGTCAACAGGCACAAGAGGCAGGTATGGGAAACACAGGACAGGAAAAGCAGGGAGAAAACAAAGCCATGGGGTAGGGCAATATGCTTTTGACACTTCCACCTGCTTGGGCAGGAAAGCTCTGCTCAAGCTCCAAAATAAACAGCTGGCCGAGTGCTTGAACAGCCCCAGCCAAACCTCCTTGCACAGAAAGGAAGGACTTGTGAATGCAATGATCAAGCCAAGTGTCATGGGGACCAGAGCCTGCAGCCCCACATGGACTGAAGAGCTGGTACAGAGCGTAGGCTCCTGAGCAGTTTATCTTCTACAGCAGACTGTGCTCCCAGTGCTTGCAGAGATTTAGTCAAGGAAGAACAGGAAGACTCTCAGCCCTCCTCCCTTCCCCCACACTCACACTGATCCTTTCCAGAACTGCCACAGGGCAGATCATGCACAAAAGTGGGTGCTTCATCCACATCACAGCTACAGCCCCCCCTGTTCTCCCTTCTGTCCTGGCGTATGAAGAAGCGCAAACTGGTCTTTGTGTCTCTTCTGCAGAGGTATCTGCCGTTCATCTCAGGAGAGTGACTTTAAATCAGGTAATTCACTACAGTCTGGGGTAGGAAGACAACAGGATGAGGTCAATCTTGAGCTAAAGATCCCCCTTCACATGCTTGTGAGCAAGAGATGAGTGTGTGTTCATTTGGAGGACTGAGGGGCCAGTGGTCGAAGCAGAGAATTTAAGGGCATCCTGAAGACTAGTGCCCCTGTAACCTAAGGCAAACTAGTTCAATGTTTCTTTGGCATGTTTTCCTCAAATACAGAATTTTCCAAAAACTGACATGGAATTTGACCCACTTCTGCAGATCCTAGAAGTTAAACTGTTGGTGTGCTAGCAGTGTTTGCAAAGGCAAACAGAAAGTAGGCTGAGAGTCACAACATGAAGCTAAAATCCAGACCTTCTGGCTCCTGTTCTGTCCTTGGTGACCTTTCAAAACTTTCATGCTTTTGCTTCCCTAGTTCTAAATTAAAAACTGTAATTCACAGTCAAGATGAGAGAGAGGGTTCGTGTTTGGACCATCCTTCGAGTTGTATGGTGAGGTAGCTCTATAGGAAGGCAATGCAGTACTATTGCCAGTGCTAGCACTGTAGGATTCACATGATGCTTGCTTTTCAGTATTATTATTAGGAACAAGCCCTGAGAAGATTTTGGGTTCGCTAAAAAAAGAAGTAAGACAAATTATAGACAGCTAGGGACAAAAATAATCCCATTCCCATGTGGTTTGTGCTATTTAAAGGGACATAATACCTATTTTCAAAAAGACCAGTTTCAGAAGACAAACAACTGACATCTGTCAGCATAAAGAAATTTGGAAAAATAGACATATAATTTTCCAGAAACTGTAGCTGTGCCTGAGATGACCCAGAGTACAGCAGCAGCTGGTGGAAGCATGCCCTGTACGACAGAGCCCAGCCATCTCTTCTGTTAGATCAGGAGCAGGGAGCAGTTTTTCTAACCAATTTTTAGAGGAGGATCTTGGGTTTGAGCCAGGAGGTAGAAGGGTGAACACAGCAGCATAGGGAGAGTATTTTGTGCCACGTTCCCACATTTCTGTTCACAGTCCTGGCTATGGTCAGGTGGGAAAAAACGCAATGCCATCTATTCAGCATGAATTGCAATTCCATATAATGGGCTGAGTTCTCTTCTGCTGAAGTATCTGGTGGTTGGACAGAAGCCACTGAGCTAACAACATCTGTGCCTCACAATGAACAACAACTGGAGGCACCAAGGAACTAATATACAGTGGGAATTTGCCCCAGGCAGCACCAGATAAAGCAGGAAAGTCTTATTCCTCCTGCATTCCCTCTCCATCCACCGTGGCCATTTGCTGGGGAAAGCCATGTGCTTGAATCCAGAGGTGTGAGGATAGACTGAGGTGAATGCTGTGCTGGAGATGAAGGATATGAACAGATTGAGAAGGGGAACACAGCTGGAAGTACTGGGATTTGACAACATGGAAAACAGGGTACGATCATTTTTGTTTCTGGTATGTCCTGGCCCTAGGTGACTGCAGTGAAGCATTAACCTTGTCCTGGACTAGAACTTGCAAGTAATTTAGACATGTCCACCATGTGGAAAATCCCAAGCCACAGACTCTAGGGTTAGTTTGTGTGCTTTTAGATCTATGTGTTTTGCTTTGGGAACAGCTCAAACAGCAGCAAAAACATTGGGTAAAGAACAGAAGGACAACATTCAATTTTTGCTGGTGCTGCCCATACAATTCCTGTCACTAACAATCAGTGGGAAATCAGAGAGAGATGTCTCAGACACAGCATTCAGAGAGCGATGCTCAGCACATCATCCATTACTATCTCATTTTTTCTGAACACTTACAACAAAATGTTGGGGCAGCTACAGACAGAACAAGGCTGAACACAGAGAATTAAATTTGCTTTTCTTTGTCTATAATATTAATAGGCACATTATGTAATTTCCTTAGCTTACTGATGCATCAACTCTAGTTACAAGATGGGATGGGATTTCCTTGAGGTCATTCCCCCCGAACTGTGTGAGTTGTTATTTTCCTGGCTCACCCACAAACAGAATGGCTTGCTCTTCTGAAATACTAATGTCCAACTGTTGAAAGGTTTTGCCAATCAAAACATTGTGGCCTTACCCCGTTTTAATAATCTAAGGCATCAATCTCCCCTTTAGTATTTGTTTGATGTGTTCTGCACCCTGCTGAAATATCCCCTCCAGACCTCCCTGAGCTCAGGCTCTGATTGAAGAGAGATGCCACGCATCAGGCCTGCAGCTTTCTCTCTGAAATGTTTAGCAGGGGATGGTGGTAAAATGTATTTATTTTCATGTATTGAGGAAAGACCATATATTCCAGCCTCTTTTTTTTTTTTTTTCCCATCACTCAGAGATGGGCCTGAGGCCAAAACGGTGCTGCTAAGCTTGTTTTCTATTTAAAACCTTCATTTTTATTAATAAGCCTTTACAGCCTACACACCAGCACTGCGGGAGTTGCATTTCCGTGTTATGTCATCGTGAACCGTTATGTATTTAATTCCTGTACCCACAAACCCATATGGACATCATTAAACACGCACCATACAGTATTAAAACTGTGTTCCATAAAGTGTGATTTAGAAAAAAAAAAAAAAAAAAAAAAGAGCTATGAAGTGGGGATTTCTTTTTTTTTTTCCTAAGGTCATGGGAAAATGGAGAAGTAGGGGAGAGAGAAAAGGCTCTGCAGTGCTGCAGGTTAGCTCACAGCTCTCCATGCCTGCAGACTGTAAACCCAGCCCGCCTGATCCACCACAGAAGATTAATTACCCAGTAACTTCAGGCCAGTGATGATGAATTTCTGTTTGGCAGACCACAGAGACAACTTCTACAAAAATTACATGTTACGAACCAGCACAAGACCTTGATTTTGCTTCTGCCAAATTAGGTTTCCATCACTTCTTTTCTTCCTACAAGAAGTTCCCTTTAGCAGGGCAAAAGAGCAGGCTCCCCATATTGTTAAGGGTCAGTTATCAGGGCCAGCAACGCAGGTGAGGGTAGGCCCTTGCCCCAGGTACAACATGTGTGGCACAGGTTTGCTCCCAGTTTCTGTTATGGCCCCAGAGAGGTTTGTCCTGCTCTGAGCAGCTAATCCAGCAACGAGGCAACTTCTGAAACGCAGCGAGGGTCCACTTACCCTCAGCATCTCACCCCAGTCCAGGACGCTCCTGTCATCCCTCTGCTATCTCTTATGTGGGATTGGGGATGAAAAGATATGGCAAAGAGAGAAAGAGATGGAAGAAATACATCAGAGAACAAATAAACACAGTGTACAGAGCACCAGTGGGACAAATAGAAGTGAGTGTAGCAATGCTGGGGGAAACAGGACAGAACATATTGAGAAGGAAGAAAACAACATCCAAGGGATGTAAGGATAATGAAAAAAAAAACCCAAAAGAGACAGTTAAAAATGACACAAGAAAAGATATGAAGCATAGAAGCTGATGCAGTCAGGGATAAAGCGGTCAGGTAATAAAGCAAAAAGAAAGCAAGAGATAAGAACAAAGCACAACGTAAAAACGTCCTGCAAAAGATTTATGTGTGTATGTAAAACAGGATACAATCAGTAAATTGCCTACATCACACACTAGACACCTTACAATGACCTAGTCTGTTCCACTGGAATGAGACCTGCCAAACTCTCTTTGATGGCTGGATTCCTTCTGATCATGGACCAAGCACTGGCTGCAGCAAACGAACCACAGTGAAAATGGTATCTGACAGGATCTTACAGCAAGTGCAGCCCCAGAATGGTATCCCTACATAGCCTTGTTGTTATTGCTTATTCTCAATGTGGCTGCTTTCCCTTATGGAGACTGTATTGATGCTCCACTGATTTTACAGCTACACAATTAAAAGGTCCTCTCAAAGATACAAATGAAGAGACATACCTAATTGCTTTCATGGTATTTTTAATGCTTTTGTTTTTTTCTTCTTTTTTTATGAAAAGGTTGTAAAAATGAATGCATAAAAAGAGCATCCAGGGCACATACAAATTATCTGCTATATAAAGCCTCTAAACAATCAGGCCAGTCAAGCCTTTCTGCTGGTCTTGCCATGTGATATCTGTATTTATGGGTCTCTGAGAACAGATGTTTCCTCCTCTCATCCCTTGAAAGCTTCAAGTTAAAGTTGTTGTGCTGGCCCCAAAGCCTGAGTGTGCATGGACTCCATACCTGTCCATCTCCAGGCAAGAAAGGGGAGTTAACATGAATTGCAGAGGGGGTTACTGATGAACGAACCTCCTTTGTATCCCAACCCTCTCCAGAATTTTTCATTCCCATCAAGCAAACAGACACATGAATACACACACAAATAACTTCAGGTGCACGTGTGCTCCCGATGAATTCAATACAATTAGTCACTGTGTAGAAAACTACCCACGTGCATAAATGTCTGGAGGAGGAGGAGGACGTCTGCTCTTGGGATGAGGCTGACAGCAAATTTAATGTTATCTAGCTGCATTTCTCTGGAGGTGAAATGTTCTGGGCATGTGTCTCTGTTGGGCTGTGTCCTACTTAATTCAAAAATCAGGAATTTGCTTTGACATTTTGAAAATAAAGCCTTAAAAGAAGAAGCAGACATGACTGAAAAAACTTTTCCAGGAACCTTGCAAGGGACCATCAGAGTCCCAAAGTGTTAAATGGTCTATTTTG
This sequence comes from Empidonax traillii, assembly GCF_003031625.1. NCBI lineage: Eukaryota > Metazoa > Chordata > Aves > Passeriformes > Tyrannidae > Empidonax > Empidonax traillii. The sequence goes on along the minus strand of NW_020955767.1, from coordinate 648,990 downwards.
GGTAAGTGCTCTCTTAAACTGATTGTCACATATTCTACTTATACAGTTCCATGGCATGCAAGAACGTCAGAACTGAATGAATCTGAAATGGAGATAAGATTGGAGATTTTCTGATCATATATTAGGATAGACAAAATCGTGTCAGAAAGCAACATCTGTTTGTTAAAGCCCAAAATTCTCTGTTTGCTGATATTAATTCAATCTTTTCTCAAATACTACTTATCCTGCCAGGGATCAGGATGTAGTGGGCAATAAACCAGGGCTCAGTAGTTTATATGCCTGTCAACAAAAAAAAATTAAATACAAACCACTTGTCAGAAATCTGCAAGGACAAAATTTTCTGATTTATGAGGATGCTGAATGACTGAGCCAAGACTGTCTTCGAAATAAAAGCCTTAAGAGAAAGCAGACAAAAAAAGGGAAAAAAAGTAGTAATTATATAAACCACTGGAGATCAGCCTTCCATAAGAAGAGGGGGAAAGGGACTCCTCTTACGATGCCTATTTCATCCTTTGCCCAATAATCCCAAAGCACCTAACTTTCAAAGGACTGCATTTTTTTCAGAGGCTGGAAGCACCACAAAGCATCCTTCATCAGCCTGGCCTTTTGGCTGTTCTCCTTCTCCAAATGCAAATGCTACATCTGGAAAAGGCAGAAATCCTCTCTCCTGCCTGAAAGCCTCCTTTTATCTCCGTTCCCTGCAGAACTCCTACTTCTTGCAACTACTCACTCCAACATACTACTTTATTGAAGGGATTCAAAGCTTTCTCCTCATCTGCTGAACGTCTGCCTCTTATTAAAACCCCAGCTCACCTCTGGAGCCCGCTGGCTCGCTAGTGCGGGTCACCCTGCCATCCCTCAGCCAAGCATCTGTAACACAACCCCCTCCCGAACACACAGATGAGCAGGAGAACGATAACAATGAACATTAACAGAAGCCCATTTGTCAGGGCTGGCAAGAACAGCATCTCATTAGCTGGTATGGACCGTGCAGTTCAGCCACTGGGGCTCCTCCTCCCCCCAGGGGATGACACTGATGCATCACAAGCATTAACAGTGCTCCCACAGAGCCCTGCTTTGTGCATTGAGACGGGGGCCAACAATAAGATAGCTTTCCACTGACCTGTTGCTGCAAGAGTTTCAAGCTGTTTGAAGGGTTTCTCCAGTGGCCCTGGCCCTTAGCTTTAGCATAGAGATATGTATGGAGGTGAAGGAACTAATCCAGACTCAGCATCTGGGTTACCAGCTACAGGGTGTGCAGAGGTTAAGTGCAAGCTGAAGAACCTTGTTATTGGGACTACAGAAAAGAAAGATTTCAGTTTTGTTACCCATATGCCCTAACAAATTTGGGAGCTGCATTGCTAAAACATTCCTGTAGGAAGAAACGTAGAACATTGGCAACACGTACTGGTCCCCATTACAAGAGTAAAAGCTGCCCCCAGTTACTCAATCTGCATTCCTTGTTTGCGTTTGCCCTTATTTTAAGTGGTTGATGACAGCCTTACACCCCACCTTCTGCTCCTAAATTCTGAATAGCTGAAATAGTTTTCCTCACTCGGGTTGAAAATTCACTGCACCATTGCCAGTGTCACGGTGCTGTGGCTGGCCTTTTTCACAGTGGAAGCCTTCTTGTCCCTCTTTTATTTAGCAAACATTTGTAATGTCCCAAACAAGTGTTGCACCAGGGCTTGCTCTTGAGTGCATTCGTGAGCCCTGTTTTTGCTCACCAGATGCTGGCACAGGAGAAAGGGATCAGCTGCATGGCTGATGCTCTCCCAGAGCTGCCTGCTGGAAGAGCGAGGCATTACATGGACAGGAGCAGACACACAGATCAAGTCCCAGCCACACAGCACCCACAGACCTGAGCACCGCTGCAGAAGGGGTCACCTGCAAAGCTGTTCTGCCAGATGTCTCTGTACCTGTCTGTTCACTCTTCAGCCATCCTGCTGCTCAGTAGGAACAGGAACCGAGAGGTTCATCTTTGGTTAAATGTTTTCCTGAAGAGACAACTCCTCTTTTAACCAGGTTTAGAGGATAATCAACATCTCCACAAAACAGTGCGTTTTGATGGAAATAAGATTAATTTAATCTTAGCATCCTCAAGAACTATACAGCTCCCCTAGCAAGTGAGGACAACACTGAGGTTCTAATAATTAGAAAAAGGACCACCAATCTATCCAATGGGGAGCAGCAAAGAAGGCAACATTGCTAATTCACAAGTGAACCAGGTCAGCTTCAAGTCTCTGATGAATGCTGTCTCTGGCATGAGTCATTCACACTTCATTTCCAGCACACTTGGATGGGAAAGGAAAAGGTTTATCTGTTAGATATGGTACCCCAGCCATCCTAACCCTACAGCTGCTGCAATGGTTGACTTCTCATAAAGCAAAATAGACATTTTTTGGTCCCCAACTTTCAACATTTTATTCTTCCTTTATATGTTCAAGCACTAGGTATCTCAGGTTACTAGTGATTTTTTGTGGTGGTTCCCAAATGAGTCTGAACTGCTCTGATTTTTCAAACCCACAAGACTGTAATTGAAAGCAAATGTAATCAGACATATACAGTGTTCTGAGGTTCACCACAGTGTACTGCAGTCAGCATTACTGGAGTGGCTATTAAAACTCCTTGGAGCTGGGAAGCAAATACAGCTTGCAAGAATCCAGCAAATAACCAGCATTTATTAGATTAGACTAAAGTATTGCAAAGCCACAGTCAATCCTCTATTCACTATACATCCGAGGTCTGTTTAAATGAACATCTTTTCTGAGCTTAGGCCAATGGTTTTAGGAGAGTGAATAGAAACAAGGAAAGAATTCTACTTTTAACACAACAAATTCTGCAATCCTTACATCAGCGTCAATCTCAAATAGTCCATTACCGTCAGCAGGGTAATTCCAATCAAACTCCGGCATAACTGGAAAAAGAAAGAGGCCCAAAGACAAAGGGTATCTTTGAACCGAGACACACAGCTCTAGCTAGAGATAAGCAGCAGCAAATCCCTTCCATAAACCTCCCAAACAAGACACAAGCATTAAAAGGGGTGGGGGAAATGGGGTGGGGGGGTCGTTAATTGAATTCCCACTGGCTCTTGAGTCTGCACTTAAAAGCAGGTCTAAGGTTATCTGTGAAATTTCAATTAAATCAAAAGCTTTGATACCATGATAAGTCACTCCAGAGTTTGGAGTCAAAACATGTTGTTATTTGATCCTCTGCTCGTGTTTCTGGGAATGGCACGCATGAAAGACAGTCAGCTGCAGACCAGTCAAGAAGATGGAAAGGGTGGAAATGAATCTACCAATAGATCACTGTCTCCTTCAGCCAGAGCCGCTTGAGGTCTGGTGTTTTTTGGTACATCCAAAGTCGTAAAGGCACCCTGTTCCTCAAGAGACAGAAGAACAGAGCAACAGAAATCATCTTGGATGTGTGCAGCACTCCAGGGCACGGTTTCCTACTGCCACAAAAGTTTTTTATTTCTGCACTTGCTACAAGCAACACTTTAACCAGCAACAGCATTGGAAGCTGAATGCAAACCTCTGTGACGGACACAAAACATCCAGACCTGTGTATGTAAGTGCAAATCCTTTGGTGGCCCAGGGTGAACAGGCGAAGCCAGGTACACCAAGCAATAATACGATTCAGCCAAGCCAGAAATAAAACCAAGCTCTCACAACAAGAAAAAGCAGGAGGCAGCAGCTCTCCAGAGAGACCTGACTCGCTTTACCTGTTGTTCAGCACCCTTTGATTGCTAACGCTTCCTCCCCTCTCTTCAGAGGGAAGTGCCTGAGACTCTCAAAGTCCTGTTTACCGAAGAACATAACCTTTATTTCCCAGTGTTTAAGATGGAAACGCTTCACCTTAAATAAATGTGAGATGTCAACTGCACCTGGTCTGTGGGTACATTTTAAGCAATGCCTTCCCTTGTCGCACGTAGCACAGCTTAATAAAACCCCATCAAATGCAATGGGAAGCCTTACCTTGCCCCCAAACAGTTCAGAATCACACATAAAGTCACACTGGACACGTGTACATGAGAAAAACACTCTTTTTATAACCAGTGAGGCTACTGATCTCAACAGTGCTAAAAACAAAGGGACTCTCTAGATAAGCAATGTCAAAATTACACAGCAATCAACAATAGGAAGAGCAGAGCACTGAAAAATCCCATCCAACCCCAGGGGCCACTGGGGGATAATTTATCACCCTGGCAGCAAACACCCTATTGAGCACGTCTGTCCTCAGTGTCTTCCTCTTTGAAGTGGAAAAAGATTTTCATTAAACAATAGTGTGACCATATTAAATATAGACATAGCAATGACAAGCAGGATTTTTCTCCATGATATAATTATATTTGCAACATAAGCTGACTATTCTTGTCTTCCAGAGAAGTGACACACAGAGGACAAGACAGGCTATGCCAGTGAATAGAAAACCCCACCCCATCTCCTCCTGCCTGGCAGGTCACGAGCCAGTGGTAACAGATATCTCAGGGCATGCAATTAACCTGCTAGCAGGGGCTCACCAGAACAAGAAATCCAGATAAAAAGAGGAAGTCCCCATCCCTCTTCCTCTCCTCAGTTCCAGGCTTAGTCACAAAGCACAGCAGGACACTTGTCTTCTGCACAGACCTAAAGATCTCTCCTGTGTCTGTCAGCATGGGCCATTCAACCCTGTGGGTGCCCCTATTCTGGGGCAGCAAACCAAATATCATCAGTCTTTAAACAGAGAACTTCAGAAGATCCTGTGGCACGGAGCCAAACCTCTCTAGAAGTGATGGCTCAAAGACAACTGGTACCCCAAATCCTTCACAACAAGCTTGATAACCTCTGAACCCCTTTATTTTGGTTCTGCTCCGATTCCGTCTCATTAGCCCAGGTTTCCCCCCTGCCAGGTGAGTATATTTATTCCTTTTGACTTCCTAACTGGTTTTACATCTAGAAACACCAGCACAACAAGCTTTCCTGACAAATTCTGGAAATAATGTTTCTTCCAATGTTGACTGATGATTTAAAAACAAATTATTTTTCTAATTGATCATTTCTAAAACTCTATTATGTCAGGAATGGAGTTTCCTTACCAAAATCAAATCCTCTTAGCAAATTTCTGAAACCATACCTCTGCAGCCTTTCTGCAGGTACAGCAAGGACATGTGAGAGGCCTTTCCAACATCACAAAATAAATCAATGAGACAGTAAGGAGAAGATTTTCCAACCCCCTGCATTAAACACCCAACTTCTCTTCCCTGGAAGGAAGGAATTTTATGTGTTAAATATAAAGCAAACTCTTACTTTCTAATCTACAAAACAAGCATTGGCAAATTATCAGCAGTGATTGTTTCTTTAGTATAAGAACAAAAATAACTGGACAGGAAAAAAGCCGTTGAGCCAACAGGCCTGGCATTTAGTTTTTCGAAAGGCAACATCTCCACATTTCAAAACACCTCTTCAGTCATACTCTTCTACAGAGGAGAGAAAAATTTGTTTTGAATTTGTGCTCATAAACAGTGAACTAAACTACCATTTACACTACTCTTGTGTTTGGCCCCGGCAAGGCAGTGTCCGGTGCCTCTGCTGAAGCTGCTGGGTTTTGGCAGGGCTCTGATCTCATTCTCATACTGATGAATTTCGACTAAGTCTGGTTATTCTTAATCCATCCTGTGCCCATGACTTTTAAACCCTGCAGCCTGCTCATAACCAATCCAGGCATAAGCTATTTCTGTACACTTGGCCACCAGTGCCAAGTGTCAATACATTAAACTGCCTTTGCTCCTCTCAGCTCTGTGTCCTTTCACAGTCCGACCTAAAAGCATGAGCAAAGCCAAATGTGATACTCGAGGCAAGGGATAAAAGCTCTTGCTGTACAGTAACTGCAGTAACATATGCTGTTCCGACTGCCACACTTCTACAGTTTCTTTTGTAGTTGCTGAACCTATTTTATTTAACGTGCTTTCTGTTTTACTCCAAGTCTATTGATTGATATTTATCTACATATAATTTCTTTTCTCATTTTCTGCACGAGTAACAAAAAAGATTCAAATCTTTTCTCAGGAAGGCTGAGTTATTTACCGATCTCACCGAGGCTGCAGCCAGTAGCAAATTCCAGTATCCTCCATTTGATATTCCAGTACAAATCGTTAATAGGTTGCAAACAAAAGGGAAAGTCCCACATGAAACTGAAGACGAGAACAAGTAATGAAATCTGTTATTTCCTTTTTTCCATCCCTGCACTGGCTTAGTTTATTTAAGATAACGATCTCCAAGTGAGACCTTCCAAAGATCATAAGCACTGATGAAAGGCAGCACACACTGTCGGGGTATCCAGAGCCCCATCTGACAATGAGACTGAGCTCCTGCTCTCCAGGTCAGAAGGAGCACAACTGGGGATCAGCCACACTTGACTCCTCTGTTTCTGGGGCACAGGGCTGCCTGACCTCTCAGCCACAGATTTGTGACAATCCCACACTGGAAGCAGGATACTGTAAAGCACTTCTGTGATTTAGAAATTGAAAAAAACCATTTTCTCAGCAATTTTAGGTGCTGAGGCCAAGTATTTGTAGTAAATGCAGCCCTAAAACAAGCACAACTGAGAAAATAAACACAGGTGCTCTACTACACTCAGATCTCAACGAGCTGAGGTACTGAATTCCCAGTGAAATCAGTGAGATGAGTGACTAATTAGAAGTAGCCAAGCACAGTTCTTGGCAACATAAGACCTAACACGTTGTTGCATCCTTAGCTAAATCTCAGTAAAGGTGAATAAACCATTTTTTGAAAATATTAACTTTTTCTTCTCTTCAGAGCAGTGGTTTTTAACTGCCTTATCATGTCATCATCTTTATTGAGTGCTTTTCCTGTTCCATATTTAGTAATTTACTTCCTGGGGAGGAGGAAAAAAAATCACAGAAAACTAAAACCTCCATCTTTTCTCTGATTTTGCATTTCTTAGGGAAATCAATTACCATTCTGCATTTCTGAAGTGGAATGAATTTCCCAAATAAAATGCGTGCATTGAGAAGTCATCATAACAGTGCCAAGTGCAGACTGTAACACCAATTGTCATCAAATGGTGCTGACCACATTCCTAAAGGATGTGGAAATGATCTGTACTGTAAGTCCTATAAAAAAAGAGCAATCACAAAAAAAGAATGTCAGCTTTTCTCATAACACATCTGCTCAGAGGCTCAGCAGTCCAATGTGTTAGGAAAAACCATTCAAAAGGGATGAAATATAAGCGAAATACAAGAAAATAAATATAAGTGATGAAATGTAAGAGAAAATATTTTCATAATAACAAACAAATAAGAATAAATGTGGATATTTTACACATGAACAACTTTCCTCCTCTGCCAATAGGTAACTGAATTATTATTATTACAATACATTTGAGAAATAGAAATATTTGTATGTAAACACAGCCATGCTCGTATATAGAAAAAAAGGTGTATTAGGGAACTGTGCTTTAGCACCAGCAGGCTCATAAACTAAAGCAGTTTCCTTAACATGGTCACTGCATTACCCTGGCAACTTCTTTCCAGGGTCATTATCAGGACATGTAATACATGAAGAATAAAGGGAGAATGCAGGTTCCACTGCCTGGCATCAGAGTATCTGAGTGTTACACCAATATTTATGCAATAAAGATAGGATCAGTAAAGCTCATGGCTACAGACCACAATAATTTCTGTTCTTTAGTAAAGGCACCTTCAGTATTAAATCCATTTTCTCTATCAACCCTCGTAACATTATGGTGTATACTTAGTAAGTCCTCTAGTTTTTCTGGATTTGCATATTGTTTGAAAATCGTGTTATGATTCTTCCAGGCAAAATATTCTCAGATATTGAACACTGCTTTAAATTCAGCTGTGAATATTATTAATGGTAGTTTAAACAGAAATCTTCTTTGAGCCCGCATGCATTTCTGTAAGGGGAATATTGGAGAACTGAATCCTTGGCTCTTGATCTGCTTTTTAGACTAGGTCTAGACCCAGAAAGAAAAAACAAACTCTCACAAGAGTGGTCTGGCTGTGATATTTTGAACCTATCTACAAAAAAGCCCTAAAACCAGTGGACCATATGCAGTGTCTAATTGATTAATCCTACTCTTTGGATACTTCTGTTATTTCTAGTAAAAAAGAACCATTAAAAAAATTGGTTTCTGAGGTTTTGTTTATTGACTGTGAGCCCTGGCCTGACCTCAGCCTTGAATTTAAATCCCCAGTAGAAATCTGAAATTAATCCACCTCTGTTTTAGCTATCAATAATTATAATTATTAACAGGAGTATCCAGTAAATGAATGGCTTTCATAAAAAAAGAATAAAATAAAATAAAAATGCACTTCCTTCTCACTTTACAATGTCTCTTCCCATAGCATTGTCTCTTCCCATAGCATTGTCTCTTCCCATGGCAGCGCAGAATCTGGTCCTTACATGGGCATGGTAGAAGACACAAGCCCAGCCTTGTGCCTACAGACACTGATGTTTGCTCAAACACTAAAATGCCACATATTAGAAACCTAAGCAGTTGAAAGCTGCTCCTCCTGTACCAGGGTTGAAGGTTTGATGCTTGATTCCCCTGCAGCTAATTCACAGAGTGGAGCGATGCAGCTGCCCTGGGAACACTGGCACTGGAGCTCCAAACCCTGCCTTGCTCATCAGTGCTCCTGTGGCCTGAAGCTCCCTTGAAAAGGCCATGCTCCTTGAAAAGGGAGCTCCCAGACCGTTCCACAGAGGAATTTAGTGTCCTCCTATAGTCTGTCCCATGCAGCATTAAGGAAACCTGCTGCTGGAAGCTATCTGACCTGGAGCTATTTCCATAGGCAGCAGCAGGCTCAGAGGAGACTGTCAGCCAGTTCAAACACTGAGATTTCTTGAGACATGTCTCCAGCTCTCTGCCTGTAAGCTACTGTACCCAGGAGACGTTTAATGGGCTGAAAAGAATACCTTCTGCCTATTGTCACAGGACTCAAAAGCCTGGATCATCACCAAAACAGGAAACAGAAAACCTAAGCTGTGAATCCAACCGAACAAATTGGCTGGATTAATACAGTGTTGGGAAAGCCCTGCTTTTATTACAGCTGGACTGTGTGTGCTGCTCAGCGCTGAGGGCAATCAGAGCACGGCAGCAGTAGGAAATGACTCTGTGGGGAGCAGCTGGCAAGCCAAACACGGCATAACCAAGAGAGAACTGCACAAGGAAGCATGGAGGAGGCAACGGTAGGGCAGATGAGGGGTTGTAAGGAAGAAGCCAGGAACACATTTGGAAAAGTGCCTAAAGGACAATAGGGGAATTTGGGTTTCTTTCAGGACAAGAGGAACAGGAGCGAAGGGCACAGCTTTGCGGCTGAATTACAGCACCAATACATAGATTAGTGCAGCACCCCAAGTCACAGATCAGCAGTTAAAGGCATGGATACCTCTCTCACATCCCACCTGCAAGGTAAACCAGACTTTTTTGTGCCTCCTCCCTTGAAGTTTAAGCTTCCACGTTCTTCTGTCTGGAAGCAAATGCTCCATCACCGCTCTGCAGACATGTAATAAGCCAATGGACTCTCTGGGATCAGCAACCCAAATGCCCATGGGATTAAGGCTACACTCCTGAAAATCAGTTAATTAAACTCTAGGTCAAGCGTTGTCTTATGAGGCCAGGCAGCTGCAGAAAAACTGAGTATAACAAGTGAATAAACTGGGATTTCTCTGGCTGATTGTGCTCCTTCCTGCAGTGCCTGCTAAGGTTCAGAATAGCCCTGGAGGTGTCCTTCCCCTGGACCCTACACAGTGGTCCAGTGAGCCTCAGATCTCCTCCCTTCCCCCTCAGTTCATAGAAGAAAAACACTGAGATGTTTCCATTGGCTTTTACATCATCTTTTTGTAGAGACTAATCTTCAGTTTCAACAATACATCTTTTGTGAAGCACTCTCAGCAGAAACCTTAGACACCTTTTCTAAGATCTGTTTGCTTACAGAAGACGAGGTAGGATTTGTTTAAACCCAGCTAGATTAATGTCTTGCAGACATTAGTGAAGCGAGATTTAATCAGGTTATTGCTCTACATTTTCCAGGGAAATAAATCACACTTATTACTAGGTTGGAATAGGATGCAAGGCTTGGGCTGAGAACATTTAGTCTTTTTTTGTTTTTCCGGAGGGGAGTGAAGGGATAACTTGAAAATTGCTGCAAGGCTGTCGAATTGGGAACTCAGCAAAAGGTCCTCAACAACTTGGAGGTGGGAAAAGGGAAAGCAACCAGTGCAAGTCTGGGCGTGGGGTTTGGTGCCAATCCCCTTCCTTGCAGAGGCGCTGTAAGATCTGTATTAGCATAGAAAGCAGTCAGGAGCTTAAAGCAGACTCCCAGTGTCCATTTGAGATTCTCCAGCTGAACTCCTCTGTAGCTCTTGGGACCTCACTAATCTTCTGAGTGTCTGTTTCAGCCTGGCCCATGGGCACGTCTCTGCATCGGGGGTAGTTGTGTGACCAAGCACCTTTTGCAAATATACTTACAGACCCTAAATGAAAACTGATAATCAGCAGGTCTCAGAGTGTGGGCTTACCTTGTTGCAATGATTTCCAAGTCTGCAATATATGTTCAACAATGTACAAGCAACTGTATTTTTTCATGCCAACATTTTTCTAAAACAAGGCTGACTAGGAAACAAAAATAAAGCAGCTCTTTATCCAGGTTTTGATTGAAAAACTGCTCTTTTCCTCATTCAAGAAACAAAAAAAGACTTTGCTCTCAGCTTTACCAGCAGTGGTTTTTTTCAGTACGCTTGTTAATGCATCCCCCCCTTGTATAAAACTATGCATGTGCAGGAGACAAAGTTTGGGAAATCACATTGTAAAGGTTCTCTCCCTTCTACCACCATGGGAACAGAGAGCTGAAGCCAATACAAATCTTTCCACTTAGTAAAGGTTTGCGTGCTTATAAGTGCCCAAAACCCAAGAGCTTTACATACATTTCCCCTTATCCAATTGGCTGTGCAAACACTGGAGAAAGCAAATTACGGTAATGCAGCCTGCAATCAGTTTCAAATCATGCAACAAAGCAGCAAAAAACACAATGGGATCAAGTCAAAATCATATTATGGACCACAATAAAACATCCTGTTCAGTATGAAGGAGAAAAGGAAATACCAGGCAAGGTAGCACTGTTGCTTGTAAATACCCTTCTGCCAACGCTTTCCCTGGATAAATTAGTCCTCTGAACCCTAACTGCATTAGCATGAATCAGCCTGTCTGCTGCAAGGTAAAGGCTGCAAATCTGTTTAATGTGTTTAATGGGAACTCTTTTGTCTGCTTTTTCTTGGCTTCCTGCTTAGAAAGAATAGACTCTCTAGAGACGATTTTGGATCTGGACCACAGTCTTCCTCCCTTCAGATAACTAAGTATCTCTGGGCAGGAGTACATTTAAAGAAGCAGCTGGTAATTATTAGCCAAGTGCTTACTGGAAGGATTTCCCCCTGCTATTGAGCCAATGCTTTTGGGAACTAAATGACTCTTTGGTGATAACTATCAGGTAAAACCCACAAGCCAGGGGAGGTTCCCTCATTAGAACCATCAGCAAGAAACAATGCGAAGGTGGGTGGAGGATGGCTGAAAATTGTGATTGAGGGTTGCTTGACTCCCTTGTCCTCCACACACCCGATGTTGTGCGTAACTCCTGGGCATTCTCCAGGTAGTGCTTGAAAGCTACAAAATCAGTTCCCACACCTACACTAGTAATAAAAACAAATGACCTTTTCCTTCCAGCTAATCAAAATGTACTGGGCAGCACTGGAAATCCATCACAGCACTTACTCCTTTGGAGGGTTAAGGTCTTCCGGGCGAGCCTCAAAGAACCTGAAGACTTCATCGCACTGTGAAATATGAGGAGGAAGCCGAACCAGCGCCTGTAAAACAAAACAGGGAGGGAGAAGCACTTAGAGAAGTCAAATTCAAAACATGGCCTCAAACACCTAAGCTACCAAGCAAGAGGCAAAACAGTCCTGTTGGGGGGAGAGGAATACTAACAGAAAGCATCACACCTGGCTACTTACCTGAGAAGAAAGGAAACATTATGCCTTCACTGCAAATGTCAAGTAGGATGCAAGGAATTCAGAGAAGCAATGATTCTTAGAGTCAGCCAATGTAATTTTTCTGCCATGTGAACAAGAGCAGAATTTGGTCCACGTGCAAAACCATGACATTGAGTAGATAAGAGTTCTGTGGCTGGGATAGTCTCTGTGACATGGGCCGGGATAGCACCTCAATCAATGGGCTTACAGGCTTTGTGTCAATGCACACAAATTCAAGCAGTGAAAAACAAAGCTTCCATTAAGCACTGTCAACGGAAAAAGCAAACATTTGCTTAAAAAAAAAAAAAATCCCATAACCAAACCAAACAACACTTTGCTCCTAAACTAACAGGAAAGGAAGTTTGATTAAGCGTCTGGAAAAAAAACCCAACCAAACAAAACCAAACCACAGAGAGGCTATTTCTGCGTGAAGAAGGTTTTACAGCACATCCTGGCTAACAATGTCCAGGCACTTGCCACGGCACAGGTACACTGTGCTTGTCACGTTCAGCAGCAGTTATGTACAGTCAACTACACTATGTCGAAGTGTACTGGAAAGCGAGACTTTAAAACAACAAGACAAGCACACAAGGCAGAAACGTGCTATGAATTTGCTATTTAGAATCTATAGCTTGGTGGTACCAAAAGAGGCCAAAAAGCTGTCCCCAGCCAACATGGGGGGGACTCTGAGATTGCCTCCAGAAATGTCAAGCAGGAGCAGAAAAGAGGCTGGACTTCACCTCCTCCTGTGTTACGTTGAAAATAGGCCACAGGTTAAATATAGACCCAGCTTCTTAAAGTTGCTGTAAACCTGTTTGAGAAAATTAGATTGTCTGGCTCTTCTGCTAGTTGAAAGTAGGACAAACAATCTTGAAAGATGGATGAAAAACTGCACCAGAGCTAAATGAAGATGCATTACGGCAAACAGGTTATACTAACCATGAGACTGATCTTGGTCAGACACACCAGAAGGCCCAGCCAAAGCACAAAGGCAGGACAGGGCAGTTGGTTACCCTTACAGCTGTTTTTGACCATGTTTTAGAAAGTGGCTAGATTTGTTTCCAAGTCCACTTTTGCTTGGGGAAATGAAGGAAAAGAGTTGAAAAAATACTGCTCTGAAACTGAAGGTCTCCAGTATTAGATGGTGGTGTCTTTTTTTGAGGTGGTCAGAAATTCAAAGTCAAGTGCTTCCACACCTACAGCTCTCCTTTCCGTGGTGGAGGGATAACATAAAAACACTAGGAAAATGCATCTGGTATCACTAGGCCTGTGACAAATGAGGTCCTGGCCCTTGGTCACATAGAACTGCACTACAGAGCAGATGAAGATGCCTTGCAATGAGGAAGCAGCATCAGATACAGAAGCTGTACAACAGCTTAGTGGGTCCAAGTGCTGGGGCATGCACTAACACAGGATGAAATGTAACAGTAGGAAAACTCAAGCACTTTTTTGAGAACTAAGGATGCCCTGGTCCCCACTGCTATCTGTTCAATCTTGCCTAAAAACGCAGCAAAGGTGAGAGTTCTCTGCTCTTATTTCTACCGTACATAAACACACACATCCAGCTGGCAAATTAGGACTAATACTGGAACGTCAGGAACTGCCCAGGAACACTAATGATCACAGCATGTTGAAAGAGAAATGCCTCAGCAGCATGGGCTAACAAGGACATAGACAACTTAAAGCATGTTTTATTCATTTGCATCTCTAGCAGGAGACAGATGTACACAGTGAAGCAATACTGTCTAACCAACAGTGGATAGGGCTGAGATTTAGCAATGGCTCTCTTATTAACACCCTTCTTGGTCAGGGCAGGTTACTTAACCTCTTTCCATGAAATTCAGCTGGGATATATCTTCAGTTATCCCCTTACAATGCTGAGCAATAACACTTACCTAATCTGCAGAAAGGTTAGGAGGTTCAGATATTCAATATCTACAGTGTGTTTTGAAATCCCAAAGGGCTCGATCTTGCACAGTCAATGGGGCAAGAGCAAGCCCTGCAAATGATACGTATCATTACTAGAGAAACACAAATACCCAAGTTGTACCCATGGCGGGGGGTCTCGGACATCAGACGCCTTCTCAAAGAGTCACCACTTCCCTACAGGTCACAGGTGCTCACCCTTCCCAAGGACCAAGCTCCACATATCAGTACTGAGCTGGACCACAGAGCGGGTTTTCAGTGATGGAGGAACACAAATCCTACCAAGCTGCAGTGGAGATTTTTAATTTCTAAATCAAGGGAAGCTTTAGGAAATCTGAATCCCCTGAATCAGTGTTTGGCTGCCTGGAAATCTCCAGAAGCACTGTGGTCCTGCTGAGATGAAGGCGGATAACTGCAAAGCACCTCCATGACTCCAGTCCTTTGCAGGGAATGGATAAAAATCAGCCAAAGTCATTTCCACATCCAGCCATCCACCTTCCCACCCCGGGGCAGGGCTGGCTCTCCTGCTTCTGAATCATCTCCCAAAGTGCTGCAATTTCCAGCCCTGTGCAGAGAGATGGACTGAAATCCACCCCATAGTAACTTGCCATTGCATGTTTTTTGGGAAGCTCAGGTGTATAGTCCAGCCCATCAATTTCTACTTGTTTTTCTTAAGGAACAAAACCCTAAGAAGTGGTATGAAAGGGTAAAAGAGTGCAAACAAGAGTACAGAACCAGTCAGAATTCATCTATTAATTTTGGATAGCAGCAGGGAGAAGCAAGGCTCTTTAGAGAAACAAATGTGTCTTCAGCAAATACACAACATCTGCCCAGGAACAAGCCAAGGCCAAGGGGATTCCAGCAAGCAAACAAAAAGTGCATTCAGAGGATGAGGGACACCACTGTTACTCTGAAAGGGGAAAATGCAAGTTTCTGGCATTTCTAGCAAGACAGAGCTGCAACAGCCTGACGGAAACACTACAGCGCCAAGGAGAGAAGTGTAGAGACAAAGAGGAAAACAGATGGTAAAAGGACAGAAAGGACAGGGAAGTGACATTCTTCTGGGGATGTGGAAACCAGAGGTAAATGCACACAGCTACAATCAGCAAGCATCCAGAAACAGCAAGGAACTTGCACAGGAAAGGTGAGAGATAAAAAGTGCCAGCCTTGCACAACCATCAAGTATTATCAGTAACAGCATGTTTCCTTGCTCGGACGTACACTGCTCAGCCCTCACGTGCTCCATAGGAGACAGGCTTGGATGTGCTATTCCAGTCTGGAATGACGCCTGTCTCTCTATATTACAGGTTACAGACAGTCTCACAGAGCAGATGACTCGAGAAGCTGTATCATCAGGCAGGGCATGAACAGGCAGCCCTCGGTGCTGGGGAGGGAGGGCTGCTCACACAGCACCAGCCCAGCTGCAGGAAGGCTGCTGGGTGCCACACACGGCATTCGGAGCCAACAGAGCACCAAGTGCAGGCAGGGGGTCATGGCTTAAGGTTACATGAACTGGAAAGAGCTCTGTGGGGCTGTATAACAGCTCAAAGGCTTCATGGAACACATGCACATGGGTATAAAACCCTGCAGGCACTTGTAGCGACGCATTGAGTGCTGTGGGTTGCATTTATACGGACATATTTATAAAATACTGGCTACAAACAGGCATAGGGATGGATAAACAGCACATGTGTAGGTGTGTGTGTATGCAGGCACAGAATGATATTCACCCCACTGAACTTCATGCATCTTAAATGGGAGACTGGTCACATTTGTCTATGAGCTTGTACAATCATTAGAGAAAGCACCTTCAGGGGGTGCTTTGTCTAACTCTCTATGGATGTCTGGCTCTTGACAGGGTGAATCACTGATTGTCTCCACGCAGTCTGTTGAGGCACTTCAGATGCACAGCTTTTAGATCCCTAATGTCCAGCTCTGCACACAAATACAGAGTCAGCTCACAGTAATGCATGGTTATGACTCTCTGACTTTTCATGTAAGTTCTCCATTGTTTATAATTTTCATTAACATTAATCACTAGTGCCAGATGTTTGGGAATGGTCATGAGTCCAGCACGGGGGAAGGTGCAATTAAAATAGATAAGTTCTCAGGACAAAGAAATAAATTGTTTCATCTATGTGAAAACACCTTCTGTTTGGCTGAGAGCTTCAGGTAACTCTGAGCTTGAATTAAAGCACTGAACTATGGAGGGTGGATGGCAAACACTGATAGGCAGGCAGAGAGGTGGATGAAGAGTGCATGGTAGTGACTCAGACTGGAGAAGAAGTGGGAATAAATAAAGAGCAGAGTTTTGGAAGTAACTGGAACATATAAGGTCTTCTGGCATGGAAGGACCACAAGCCAGGCCCCACTCCAGGTGCTGAGAAGGGTGTTGCAAATAACTAACCCTCATAACTACAGCCAGTCTAAGTGCGTCAGGATTCTGAAATGTAGATTAAAAAAATACAGATAAAGTTTGAAGGTATTTCATTTAAACTCTCATTCTTAACTGGGACTATCACTCCATCTTCGATGAACACTAGTTTAGTTGTACAATGGATAGAGAGAAAAATGTCTGTGTACCTGTCTCGACAGGTTCAAGAATTAAACCTTGAGAGAAAGGCATGACTGAGAGACCAAGAGGGAGGTAATTATGTTTTTGAAGTATGGTCTTTCAAATAGTGAACATTAATAAAGGAATGGCCAGTACTTCCTGGAATGGATGTGACTTGCTCATTTAATTTTTATTTAGGTGGTGTCTGTTTGGGTACTCAACCTTCACTACAGAAAACCTCTAAGCTTCTACTTAAAGCCACATCTAGTTGGGAAAACATGAAGGCATGTGACAAATCCAGGTAAATGTTTGTGACAATGGGACTTCAAATCTTAAGATCTTCCCTGCACAAAGACGCTTCCCTCAACTAGGATCAACATGCACAAATGCACAAGTCAGTAAATGCTGGCCAGAATCTTCCCAGGGAGTTGGGTAAGAGGAGATCGGTATTTTTGTGAACCGCTGACCTGAGAGGTCTTTCTTGAATACAGGATGGTACATACTGGACAAACACTCACCAGAGGTGTGTTTGGGAGATCAAAAGGTTCATAAATAAAATACCACCGGGAAGGGAGGCCTATGAATTTGCCCTTTCTTTCACATTGGCAAAAATTCCTAAACAGATTAAGAAAATCATGCCCAATGAGCCCAGAAGACCTTAAATCACACTAAACTAATTCCAAGCCTACAGTTAAAAGGGAAATCATCCAGAGATACCAATTCCAGTGGGCAGCACACTGGGAAAACACAGTTTGTTTGGTAACTCACTCAGGTTACCAGTAAGGACATCCAGCTCCTGCACTTTCAAGTTTACAGACAAACAACTTCTGGAAATCTTCCTCTATGTATCCCACTCCTCCTGTTTTCATTGCAACTTCAAAGTTTCTTGCAGCCTTAGGAAAATCTCTGGCCTAGTCACCCCTCTGATGGAATTTCTCTAAGCTAGTACAATGCAATGAGGAGTCACCCAGGCATGAGTGGTACAGAGGGCCAGAGGGATCATGCCCCTGATATGGAACATTCTGCAGACCTCCCCTTGCTGTCAAGTATCCCCACAAATTCTCAGACAGCCTCTGCTGTCCGCAGGAACAACAAACACATCCACACAGCAGGAGTCAAACCTGCTTCTCAGCCATGCAAATCACCAGGCTCTGACAGAGACAGTCTGCAAAAACAACAAATGGTCAAACATTTGCACCCTTCATTTACCAGGGTCCATCTGTGTTTTGTCTTTCCAGGACAGGTGAAACGGATGGAGGACCCTCATCTTGCAAAAAAATTACCATGAACTTTGCACCCGGAACCTGCCTCTCTCCTCTGCTTCCTCACAGATGCCAGTGGACAGAGGTCTATTGTTTCATTTATTCGTTTTATTATCCCATTGCAGATTTATTCAATCAACTTCACCCACATCATTCCAGCATAATTCTCTAAATTTTTCAAAATTGTCAGCCTACACATTTTAGGACTAGCATGGGACATAAGCTTTGAACCCTTACAGAAGCAGAACCGAACTTGTGAAAATAATGCTCTTGCTCTACAGTTCTATACAATTCTCTAATGAGTCAAAATGTCTACTGGACAGGGGATGAAATGCAGAAAATGGGTAACACTTCCCAAGAGGTGGGAATGATCCCACTCTTGAGTCATGCACATGCGCCAGTACCTGCTACAGAGTAAGGAACAATAGTGAGCAATATTATTTTATTAGGAAAAAATATTTTGTCTTCTTACAGCAAGAGAGGATTCATTAAATTTCACCTCAGCTTTCCAGAAACTAGCACCGGAGCTAAGCAAGTCACTCAGTCAGCACAGCTGAAGGGAGAGAAACCCTCTGTCTGATTTAGGTTGGTAAAGTGAGGCCACTTTGGTTCGGATTCATCACCTAATTTTCTACTCCCATTTCCCAGTTTTTGGTCATTCCTAGGTAACTGCATATCAGAATTGAAAAGGTTACAGTAAGGTTACAAAGGTCATGTTCCCAGAAACCTTGTAAGTGGTGTCCTTCAGTGAAGGTATTCCTGAATTTTGAGTCTTTGCTAAGCTCCAGAGATGAAACTCTGTCCTCACAGAAGGTCAGTAGCAGAACTACCATCGACTTCACTGTACCACGAATCACTCCTTCTACAAGCTGTTTCCCTAAGTTCTTTGTACCTTTGATGTATAGTGCCTGATTTTCATATTATTTTCAGTCTTGTTGACTTTCATATCCTATGGCAGGTTTGGAACAGCAATAACATGTGACAATATTCTCTGAAGAAACACCAATTGGATGAACCATAAACGTTCAAAAGAAAAACTTCTTCTCATAAACTGTGAGACTTCTAAAGGTTGGGAGAGGTATGAGTTGTAACTCTCAGGTCCCTCTATTTACACAGGTTGCCAACTATGTGGTGCAGTTTAAAAACTACTGGCTATGTCCTGTGCCAGACAATGGTGTGACGAGCTACCATCGTCATTTACTCTCTGCAATTAGCAGGAAGATGAAGCAAAAGGCAAAGAAATCAGCTTATAAGTGGATCTGATGAGAGGCAGGACATCACAGTTACTTCTATACTGTTTTTGAAGAGTGGGCACAAACCTATCTATCATCCACACTGGACACAAAGTAATGTCCAGGCATGAATTTAGACTCAAATGCAGGGGATGGGAAAAAAAGAAGCTTGGCATTCCTTTACTTTCCAGCACTGGCTGAAGGGCCAACCCCCTTGCAGCCCAACTCAGTCACAACCATGGTCATACACTCTCCAACAAGACACATCCCTGGGGAATGGAAGAGTTAGCCAGGGCCTTCTTTCTTTAAAGGCCTGACACCCCATGAAGAAAGACACTATGGAGGATCAGCCCTCTTGAAGCACTCACACAGACATCCTGCTCAAGTTTTTCAGTGACTATAAGCCTTGCTCTCCAATCCCATCCAGACTTAAACACCTTCTACTTTGAAGTACTGAGGCAAATTAAATACAAATTACAGTTATACACAAATGAAATAAAAAGACACTACATCAGGCACAAAAAGCATATGAGCCAGAGACCACTGGAAGCTGGGATAATATTCTGGAGAAGTCATTAGAGGTTGGTCATACTCAGTGCTGAGCACCACTGTCACTGCTGCTGGGAAAGGGAAACGCTGGGCTGGGGGAAACTGGGCTAATCCGACCCGGTTGGGTTTATGTTCACAAAATCAGCACCTATTAATACATAGATTAAGTAAAAAGCTTGGCTTCAGGGAAGCATCAAGCCATGTCTGGGCAGCAGCAGCAGATCTGAACCAAAGTGAAACCGTTCTATAATTCTCTGCTTCTGTGACCTGAGCCAGACTTCTCCAGAAGAGAGGAAAGGAAATGAGAGCAGAAATCCCAGCACCTCGGTGTCAGCAAATGTGCCAGCAGCTGATGCCACAACACATCCCTCAGCCATGACCAGGGGAGCACCGGCAGGCCTGGCCGGGTCAGGGCAGGTCTGTCTGGAGCACAGACAAGAGGGTGACAGAGAACTGGCTGCCCCCACAGCACAAGTCACTGCTTTCTCCACCACGCATCTGTTGGGTGAACCCTGACACCAGCCAGCCCTCACCGCTCCTGTCGCCAGCAGTTCCTGTCTGAAGGAGGCGGCTGGGGACTCAGGGAAACCCTGCATATTTTGAAGAGAGCCATTCAGCTCCCAGCAGGAAGACAGTGCGTTAATTGTCACACAAAAAAAGCCTGATCTTATGAGATAAGACTTTAATGAAGCTTCCTTGCCCCGGGGGTGCAGATGGCATGGGTTACACCACCAGCCCCCAGCATGCCTCAGGCACTTTGGCAATCTGCTTCCAATTTTGCAGGAGCAAATGTCTGACTGGAGAAGTTCTTGGGAGTGCATTTTTTTCCCCTCCACCTGCTCCTCTGGCTTTCCAAAAATGGAAAGAAAACCTCATGGGAAATAAGAGAGGAAGTCTCCGGTTTAAATTATGCACTGACGTGCTTAATACTTCTACAAAACCTGGGAATCCTCCTTGCTTAGAAACAACTTTTAATCTACTGACAGAGGATTAATTAGCATCATATCATAAACTCTAGGTTAGAAAGGAAAGATTAAGTGACTTAATATTCTTCTCAACAGAGCTGTGCTTTTCTGTCCTGCAATAAATTTCCAGGCTTTCACTCATCAGGAGAAGCACTCCTGGAGGACACTGGTCCACCCTCAGTCCTGCACCAGCCGGCACTGTCCTCATGTGGCACTGGGGGACGGACAGACAGACAGAAAACAGTAAAAAACCATCATCTTAGTTGTGCTTCTCTGCCTGCTCAACTCCTGAGTCATCCTGGGTGATGTCGAAATAAAATCCACATTTAGGGCAGATGAAGCTTAGAGCCTTTACTGAGAAAATGAGGCACCAACCCAGTGCATAAAGTTTGCATGGGAAAATGCTACAAGGACCCTGGGAGCAAACAGCATCCTGGTTCCACCTGCCCTGTTAGTCTTGGTGGTGTTTGGGAAGAACCATCTTCCCTGTGATAGACTCAACACACTGCCTGTCAGCAATATCCATCAGGGAAAGCCCAGCACTGAGCCCCCACAGATCAGGGCTGCCCGGCACTCCTCAGAGCTCTTACCCTGCAGTACTCGTCGATGGGCTTTAGCCTCTTCACAGCTACGTCTCGGACATGGCTCCTCCGGAACAGAATCTTGCCTAAGGAGGGAACAGATGAAAGTGGAAGGTTAGGGGCATCAGCTGCCATGTGGGATAGCACAACAGCACCAAGCAGAAGGGTCAGCAGACAGGGTTCCATCCCTGGCTCCAACCGTGGCTGTCGGCAGTGCCAGCGGCCGAGCTCTGCAACCCCATTATGTTCCCAGCTGAGAAGTCCCAGTGCTTGAGAGGTTCACACAGCTGCAGCTCTGTGTGAGTGCAGCCCCCCATCACTACAAGTCACGCAGGATGGCACACTTGAAGGAGGCGTGAGCAGCAGATCCACTCCTGCCCTCAGAGCAATCTGCACAGAAAGGCACTGCAGGGCAGGTCGCAGAGGGATGTGGGACAACAGCAATTACAGCAGCGTCCATGGCACTCCTTGAAGCTGGATGCTGCTGGTCTTAAGTTTGCACAGGAAATGCAGCACATGGCCAAGAACTACCAAAGACACAGCAGCTCTGTAAACCCTTGGTGACTGCCACCAAAGCCCTGCTTGTATGAGCCACCGGAAGGAAGTCTCTACATAAGAGACTAATGGGACAGAGGGAGTTTTTCTGATTTCATCCTGTAGATAACACAAAAGGACTTGGTTCCCTTTTAGTGATGGCACCATCCTGGAATGGACCGGCACTATGTTTGTTATGACTCGTCACTACTTCAGGGTTACTTTGGCATGTTGGTGCTGGCTGTGCAGGAAGCATTGCTGGGGTGGGTAGGCTCCACCTACTTCCCAGTCAGCTGCCTCCCACTGTGGATGCTCCAGCCCTTTCAGGCAGGCAAACCACACACCCAGCTCACAAGCAAACACAAGGCTGTTAGTGACAGAGCCCTTATAAATCTGCAGAGAGAAACCAAATAACAGAAGAAAAATAAACAAACTCTTTTTTTGAAACTAAAAAAAAATAACAATCTCCATGTCCTTACGGGATGACATTTCTGCAGGCAGTTAAGATTAAATAAACGACTGGGGTTTGTGTGAAACTGATTGTAACAAAGTTTATCAAAATAATCTAGGAGCTGAGTTTCCCCACACACAAGGATGTCATAGAGTTGGTATTTTTTTGGCTAGAAAGGATTATATCTTCATATCCTTTTTTGGTGATTTTCTTCCCTTTTCCTTTTGTGCTGTATTTCTTTTAATGTAACGAGACAAGAATAAATTATATGTTCTCCTTGTGGTGGAATAAAATAGTATCTGCCAGCATTATTTAGTCCATGAAATGTCCATGTAAAAAAACCCTCGGCATATATACCACTCCCTGCTGCAAACTTCTGCCAACAGGCAATTAAGATACTCATCCATAGATCAAGAGATAAGAAAATGGACTAGGAAATCAAATCAGATCCAAAATCTGAATACGTGGCTTTGACTTTGTCATGATTACACAAACTGAGAGGTTAATGAAACTGCAGCCCTTAAGAGTGCAGTAGCAGAGGCCCTAAACCCTCTGAGACACTGCCCCTTTTGGTTGCCTTTTCCTACATAGCTGCTAATCTAGAAAGTGTTAAAGCCTTTTGTTTCAGACAGGAGAAAGTGGTTTATCTTCATCCCCAATTCTGGCAACAAAACAGTTTGCCCTGTGAGGTAAAGCCATTTCCTGGTGCCATAAATTTATCTCTCTGGGTTCCCTGTGGTTATCTCATTACTAAGCTGGTGTTGAGCCATCCCTGTAGGCTGTGATGCCATGAGGTCAGAGAGCACAGGGGAAACCTTCAGTTGGTGTCTGAGACGCTCATCTGGGCTTGAGCAATTTAGTGAAAAGCTGCTTGGGGAGTAAAGTGGCACTCCCATCTCCCTGCACTGATCCACTCTGGACACACCAAAACATTCCTGCTTTCCTGCTTCTCTGTCTAGAGAGGAATTACCTGCCCTTC